>NC_081416.1:97969606-98245685 GCF_949786415.1 Peromyscus eremicus | reverse complement strand
GAATAACATTCTTTTTGTTTGTTTTGAGACTGAGTTTCTTGCATCTCAGGCCGGCCTCAAACTCACCACATAGCTGAGGATGACCTTGAATTTCTGATCCTCCTGCCTCTACTCTCCTAGTGCTGGGATTAAAGGCATGGGCTATACACTCAGTTTATACAGTGCTCAGGATCAAGCCCAGGGCTTCATGGATACTGTAAGCACTCTACCAACTGGGCTATAAGCCCAGCCCAACTTTCTTAAATGGTAGATTCAACTCAAGTGAGCCACTTTGCTTTCCTGACCTGTAGGTTTCTTTTCTTTTATATTGAGACATGGTTTTACCATGTAGATTTGGTTGGCTCAGAACTCTCTATGTTGAAAAAGGTGGTCTTAAACTTTTAGAAATCTACCTGCCTCGCCTCACTGGTGCTGAGATTAAAAGTATATTCCACTAGTCCAGGCTAGCCTTGGGATTCTCATGTGCTTACCTGGGGCAGGATTTCCAGGGTTAGGGTGAGGATGTGAGGAGACTGTGAGCATGAAAGCCTCTATTGGCATGAAAGATGGCAACTTCCCAGTGTCCTCTGTCAACTCCCCAGGACCAGCCATGCTCCCGAGCTAATGGGAGGAATAAGTAAGCAAGAGTCACAGACACCAACAGTCACATTGATTAGCCCTGGGCCTTCTTGGATCCTGGAAACTTCTCTGCATAAAGTCACAGGTTTCCATCCAGCCTGTGGGCTCTGAGTTTATTTCTGAGTATTGGGAAATCCCATTCTGACCCTACCTTCCATTTTCTAGTCCTTTGTTTATATAAACACAATGTAACAGATAAAATTTCATTGCAGAAAGGGCCAGGCCCCAAAACCTCTTCCACAGACTCACAGAACAGTTGGAAACATGGTCAGGATATTAAATTTAAAAAAATAGGAGCTTGGGGATGAGAAATTATCTCTTTGTGGGCCCCAGACAGTCAACAATAGGACCAAAGTAAGACCCGGATGCCCAGTGCCCATCCCATTCTATTCATATGAGCACCACCAAAGCCCTCTTTCCCCATCTAGATTCCCTAACACTGTTTCTTTATCCCCATCTATCTAGTGTTGTGGAATATTATTTTAAGATGTGTTACATTTGTTTACGCTGTGGAACCTTTATTTAATGATGCAAAGATGTGTTACATTCTTTTATGTTGCATTTGTTTAACTCTGTGAAGCTGTGTTAGTTTGCCTGTCTAAAACACCTGATGGTCTAATAAAGCACTGAATGGCCAATAGCAAGACAGGAGAAAGGATAGGTGGGGCTGGCAGGCAGAGAGGATAAATAGAAGAAGAAATCTGGGAGGAAAGGATAAAGGAATGAGAGAGAAAGGAGGAGGACTTCAGGGGCCGGTCACCCAGCCACCCAGCCACCCAGCCACCCAGCCAGCCATGGAATAAGAGTAAGAGTAAGATATATAGAAATAAGAGAAAGTTAAAAGCCCAGAGGCAAAAGGTAGATGGGATAATTTAAAGTTAAGAAAAGCTGACTAGCAACAAGCCAAGGCCAGGCATTCATAAGAAAAAAAAAATAAACCTCTGCAAATGATTTATTTGGGAGCTGGGTGGTGAGCCCCCCAAAGAGCAAAACAACCATCAACAATCTCCTTCTGCCCAAGTTGATTCTCCCTGTGCTCTAAACGTGTAACCACTTTCTAACTCTTTGCCCTTGCACATGCTTCTTCGTATACTTTTTATTTCTATTTGTTCACCAAGAGGATTATCTCCTGAAGGCCCACTTCAGTGTTTTCTTCTTTAGAAAAAAAGTGTAAATTCATTTTTTTCCAGAGCCGTGCATCTCTCCACTCCCTGTGCTCTCCTGATGTTCTCCGCATATTTGATTTCAACCTCCACCATCTTCCTCCGCCATTGCCTCAGTCCCCACTAGGCTGCGTTTGTCTTTAGGGGCAGGATTTCCCCCTCCTGTTTCATCTTTCTCTTTCCAGAGCCTAACAACGTGTCTGGCACTCACTGACATTCAACAAATGTCACCAGCTAATTAGTCACCATGACTTGTTGAACCTGACTTGGAACTTTGGAAAGAAACTCTAAACTACTGGGGAATATCCATGTGTCCAGAGCTGTCAGGATGGGTCAGAGTTAAAGATCGTCTGAGATAGAGATCCTGTAAGGAAAACAAGAGAGGAAGGACATTTGGGGACAAAGATCATAGGAGAGCAAGTGAAATATCCAGAAGAAGGGCCTTGGAGACACAGAGACCATTCAGTCTCTGCCCTGTAGGAGCTTATAGTCTACTGGGATGACAAACAGAAACATGATTTTGAATAAAACTGGGCCACAGTAGACCAATTCCCCCTTACAAAGGCCGTTTTTGTGCTTGGTTCCAGGATACCACCCAATTCACCTTCTTCATCCTGTTTGGTTTACTAATTTTTTGTTTGTTTAAGACAGGGTTTCTCTGTGTAACAGCCCTGGCTGTCCTGGAACTCACTTTGTAGACCAGGCTGGCCTTAAACTCACAGAGATCCACCTGCCTCTGCCTCCTGAGTGCTGGGATTAATAATGATGGGAACTGTTTCCCATCTTCATTCACTTTTGATGACCTCACCCCACCGTGTAGCTTAGACACCATAATTCCCAACCGTGAAATATCCAACCCAGCTCTTCCCACTGATCTGCAGACCCACATGTCTCTGTGTTCCCTCAACATCTCTAAAGTGCATTTCAAACTCAACAGTGTTCCACCAGAAACTTCCTCAGTCTTTTCAATCTCAAAAAAATGGCAACACTTATCTTCCAGTTGTTTGAGCCAAAATTTATGGCTCCTTTCTTCCAAGAATGCTCTACAATTTATATCCTATCTGTCAGCAAACCTTGATTTCTTAACTTCTATTTTTGCTTTGTTTTGTTTTAGAGAAGGTCTCTCTATGTAATCCTGGCTGTCTTGGCCTCAAACTCACAGAGATCTGCCTGCCTCTGTCTCCCAAATGCTGAGATTAAATGTGTACACCACCATGCCCAGCTGATTTCTCTACTTCTGACTTATTCAAAATTCATCCATTTCTTGTTCTATATTTCTGGATTTTTAAAAATTTTATTTTATCTTATGAGTTTTGTCCTATCAATTTTTTTTTTTTCTGGAGCTGAGGACCAAACCAGGCAAGCACTCTGCCACTGAACTAACCCTGCCTCCCCCCACAATGTTTTATATTTTATTCTTAGTATTTACTGAAATCTTACAACTTTAATTTATGTGTCCTTTATTAATCTCCCACTAGAATGGAAGCACAAGAAAGGGAAGGATGGTCTATTTTGTTCACTGTTGTATATTCACTACTCAAAATAGCAATACACATTTATTTGGTTTTCTGAGTTTATTTGTTTGTTTGATATTTGGAGACAGGGTCACTCTTTGTAGCCTTGGCTGGCCTGTAACTCACAGAGATCCTCCTACCTCTGCCTCCCAAATGGTGGGATTAAAGGCATCAGTAAATATTTAAGGCATGAACAAAAAGGATGATATTTCCAAAAGGTATATTTTACACTTTAATCAAAATCTGTTTTTCTGTTTGTTTTTGAGACACATTTTTGTTAGTGTTTGTTTTTTGAGATAGGGTTTCAGTGTGTAGCCCTGGTGTTCTGGAACTTACTCTGTAGACTAGGCTGGTCTTGAACTAACAGAGATTCACCTGCTACACTGGGTGTGGTGGCACATGTGTTTAATCACAGCCCTTGGGAGGCAGAGACAGGCCCATCTCCGTGAGTTCAAAGCCAGCCTGCCTAAAAATCGAGTTGCAAGGCAGCTAGGGCTGTTACACAGAGAAACCCTGTCTTGAAAAACAAAATAACAACAAAAAATGCACTGGTTGCTCTTCCAGAGGACCCATGTTCAATTCCCCAGCACTGCCATGTTGGCTCACAACCATCTTTAACTGCAGTTGGATTCCGGGGATCCAAAAATCTGTTCTGGGCTCTACAGGCACCAGGCACCAACATGGTCCAAATACATATATATGCAGGCCAAGCACTCATACACATAAGATAAAATTTTAAATTAAATAACTTAAAAAGAGGCCGACATGGTGCTGCACACCTTTAATACCAGCATGGGGCAAGGCAGGAAAATGAAGTCTCTGTGACTTCGAGGCCAGCCTGGTTTACATAGTGAGTTTCAGGCCCGTCAGGAACATACAATGAGACCTTGTCTCAAAAAAGAAAAGGCAACATTATGAATATGATATAGTTCCGTGACAGGTTTGTCTACCATGTTTAAGGTATCCTCACAAAAAGAATGTGTTCAAACGGGAAACTGAGTCTGAGAGAACAGAAGGGTAAAGAGATGTTCCTGAAACGCAGCGACACACACAACGTTCATCCTCACAAAAGGGAAAGAATGTGTTCAAACAGGAAACTGAGTCTCAGAGAAGGATGGAAACAGATGTTCCGGAAACGCAGCGACACACAGAACGTTTGAACCAGCGAACATTGGAGGCCTTCATTCCCAAGATTAGCACGCAAACACCACCTGACGACGGGGGGGGGGGGGGGGGGGGGGGGGGGGCGGGACTAACTGGACGCTGGGGCGGGGCCAGGCAGAAGAACCCCGTTGGCCGGAAATTCAAGGCGGGGCCAATAGGTAGGCCCGGCAAATAAGTGTCCTCCCCCAACTAGTACGTGACTAAGGTACGTCAGCATCACTTCCGGTTTGGTAGGCTAGAGCGGGAAACAAAAGGAGACGGAGAACGCATGCGTTGAGTGGGTCCCGGATTCTGGTGGGTTCTTCCGCTCAGGCCTGGGGAAGCGCTTCCGGGTCGCTGCCGGCTGCCGGCTCTTGGCGCGGTAAGTGCGGAAACGAAGCTGTTGCCGTCTCCTTGCTCGTTCTTTCTTCCTGCTTCCAGAGAAACCCAGTTCCTTTGACTCGCCTCCCCAGCAACTCATCTCTTCGGCTCCTTTACGCTTAACGACGTCCTGCTCATTGGCCGCTTCCTTGAGTCTAAGCCCCACCCATCACCCAAGTTCCGTCATTCATTGGTTTCACTTCCTGTCACCCAGCATTTCTTTCAGTTAATTGGCTTCAGCCAGGCCGCGCGCATTTTTGCGATTAGCTTCCCTATAAGGACAAAATCCTGTCAGAGACCCGCCCCTGCCTCCTTCCTGTTGGTCCAGCTCACAGTCATTATCATAATGAGCAAAGTATGGGCGGCGGTGGGTAGGGTTTTAGGATACAGATTCTGTCAGTACTTTTGGCATGAGGGTGGGCGCTGTTCGCCTGTCACACGGGCCTGGGGAGCTTTGGTCTAGGGAATGGCAGCGGCTAGTTCTGCGTGGATCCCATTAGAACAAAAGCTAGAGTAGAGGCGAGTGTGGTGGCTGGCGTACGCCTTTAATCCCAGCATTCGGGGGCTGAGGCATGCGGATCTCTGTGAGTTTGGGACTAGCCTGGTCTATATAGTGAGTTCCACACCAGCCAGGGCTACGTAGTGAGACCCTATCTCATTTAAAAAAAAAAAAAAAAGAGAGAGAGAGAGAGACACCATTTCTGTTTTTCCTGCGCTCTTGTTACGTTACTGGGCCAGGATCCCTTCCTTGTGTGTGTTCTAAGTAAGCCCCACCCGGTGTGCGACCCAAAGTCAAGCTTACCTGTCACTGGGTCTTATGAGCTGATGGATTTTAATTCAGCTTCTTGATGACCTTCCTGGTCATCAGCTTTAATCCACAAAGTTGATTTTATCTGTTCTCTTACATGTCAGTTCATCATTCATTCCTCTATTTGTTTGTCTATTTATCCATGCTTCCTAGTAATTTATCCTTGGTTGTGTGTAGTGCAGTTTGACTGTGGTCAGCCAAAGAGGTGGTTCATGCTAACATTTTTGCACTGCTTGGATGTGATGTGAATCAAGAGTAAAAAATGAGTTTTATGATGTGTGTGTATGTTTAAACAGAATTTCTCCTAGATCCCTGCTATTGCTAATTTTGTACATAATCACAATGCCACATTCCATCTCTGGCTCCCAGTCTCTTCTCTCCTTGAGCGGCATACAACTTTATCCATTATTTTATTTTGTTGTCAGAATAACTTTGAGGATGATATAATTGTTATTATCCCCATTTTTACAGATGAGGAAACTGAGGCCCAGAGAGGTTAAGTGTATTGGCCAAAGTCAAACAGCTAGTAAGTGATGGAGCCAGGACTCAAACTCAGGTCTGTCTGATTTCGAGAGGGAAGGGAAGCTTCTCTGCTACCTCCCACTCCACCCCACCCCTAAATCAAATTACAACTGCATTGAAACAAAACAAAACATATTCACTTGACCCTTTCCCTCAGCTTAGGAGCCATGTCCACTTTGTTCCCTTCCCTGTTCCCTCGTGTGACTGAGACATTGTGGTTTAATCTGGATCGACCCTGTGTGGAGGAGACAGAGCTGCAGCAGCAGGAGCAGCAGCATCAGGCCTGGGTGAGTGAGGACCAAGCTCAGCATGGAGATGACCTCTGGGTCATGACCTTGCCTTATACTGGAGACCTGCTTAGGAAAAGTACTTTTCTCTGGGTTGGGAATAGTCAAGCTGGGTACTTGGAGGCTAAAGCTCTCATTTTGTGGAACCCTAACTGGCTGAGGGACCACAGGACTTCAGGGCTAGGTTAGATGTCAAGCTCCTGACAGCCTAAGTTCTTTTCTATAAATCACAGGACTTAATCATTTTAAAGTAATTACTTAATGAGGACCTACAGTATTCTAGGCCAAGTGTCTCACTTCACCCTCACCAGAATTACATGAGAAAACTGAGATCAAAAGACTTTACATATGTTCATCAATTTTATCAGGAGCAGATGACAGGAGAAAGGGGGAATTGAATCTTCCTGAGTACTGGGGGTTGGGGGAATCTTTGTTTCAATATTTGGGGGTCTTCTAAGGGGTATAGTAAGCTAATCCCATGCCCTTGACCTGCTGTGCTTGGGCCTTGGCCCTGCTTTTCCCCACATGCCTTTGCTCACAGCTCCAAAGCATCGCAGAGAAAGACAACAACCTGGTACCTATTGGCAAGCCAGCCTCAGAGGTGAGTGGCTGGCTGGGGGGCGGGGGCAGTTTGTGAAGCCTTGCTTCTGTCTCAGAACAATTGTGGTTCTCAACCTGGGGAGACAGCTAAAGTGGGAACTTGAGGGGGCAGGCATTGGGCCTAGCACTAAGGTCCTTCAGGTCATGCTGCAGCCTGCCATACCAAGGTGGGCAGGGTTAGGAAGGAGGCGGCTCCAAATAGGCCAGCTCTTGACCTGGTCCAGGTAGCCCTGAGACCTATAGACTCTCTCTTGCCCTACCAGCACTATGATGATGAGGAAGAAGAGGATGATGAAGATGATGAGGACAGTGAAGAGGATTCAGAAGATGATGAGGACATGCAGGACATGGATGAGATGAATGACTATAATGAGTCACCTGATGATGGAGAGGTCAATGAGGTAGGCGGGGTGTAGGGGAGTGCCTTTGTTCCTAGGCTCCTGCCCCTGATCTAATTGATGGCCAAGGGATGCAGAAACCCTGGCTCTACCCAGGGGCAGGATCTGGGCTGAGGCTGGCTGAGGCCCCTCCCCACCCACACCCAGCCTCCTCTTCAGGTGGACATGGAAGGCAACGAGCAGGATCAGGACCAGTGGATGATCTAGGTAGACAAGCCAAGGTGGCCTCAGGGTGATTCCAGGCCACCCCAACCTATCTTGCATCCACAGCTTCAGCCCCTCAGCCTGCAGAACCAGCTTGTGGCTGTAGTGTCTAAAGCTTTTCCTTAGGCACTTTCTCAGCTGCTGCAGGACAAGGTTTCCTTGGGCCCTCCCAGGCCATCAGTCTTCCCTTGAATCCCTAGGGCCTGAGCCCATCCCACCTTCCTGGCTGGTACCTCATTCCTTGGTTGCCAGGTGTGGTCCCTTTCTAACCCTCTTTAATAAAGACACAGGACTGATTCTTCCCCCCAATGTCTATTCCCTGTTTGTTGGTGGGACCCAGAGAAGTCCAGTATCTTTTCTTGGACATTGGGAAGGGGTCATTTAAGGGATCTCAAGCCAACCTAATGGACTAAGTGGGCCAGGATTGGAGCCCAGCCTTCTCTGGTTGATAATTCCTGTGGCCTAGCTTGCACCCAGATGCTCTACAGGGCCTCATTGTCTACAGCTGCCTCTGATCCCATCCAGAAGCTGTCTGAGACTCACAGCTGGGATTCTCTGGGCACTGCCAGCCAGCTGTCTTCTTTTTGTAGTAATTTATTTATTTTATGCTTAGAGATTTTTGTCTGTCTGTCTGTCTGTATGTATGTATATCACATGTGTGCCTGTGCCATGTGAGTGCTGGGAATTGAACCCAAGTTCTCTAGATAGAGAGCAACAGCCAGTGCTCTTAACTGTTGAGCCATCTTTCCAGCCCCTTAGTGTTAAGAGAATAGACTGAATCTCAGAAGAGGGAAGGACTCACCTGGAGGGAGCAGTCAATAACAGAACTAGGTTGAAGGCTCAAGCCTCTTGCTTCCAGTCTCTGGTTTTCTAGGAGAGGACCTTGTGAGACCAAGGAGACTGAGACTTTGACACTTTGGATTGGTATGGAGGCTGGGGTCGGGCAAAGTTGAGAAGAAAGTCTCCCCAGCCTGAACCTAGCAAATGCTGGACACTAAACAGAAAGGGAAAGGGAGGGGATATTCTGAGGTCCTTGCTTGAATGGGGTTGGGATTGTATCAGTAAATATCCCAGGTCCTGGATCTCAGCCAGGTCCAGCATAGGTGAGTTGGGCTATGCCATCCTTGATGGCAGGGAAGTCTGGGAGGCTGGTGTGGTGGAGGCGACAGCGATAGCGGCCGCAGCTCTTGGTGTACTGTAGGAAGCGGGGTGCACCAGGAAAAAGCACATGGTCAGCCAATACTGTGGCACCATTTGGAAGCAGAGCATGGGCCTCCAGTAGCTGCAGATCCCTTAAGTAATATCGAGGTCGGTGTGCCAGGAGCACTAGATCTGCCCGATTCAGCTGGTGCTGAGCTCTTAGACGTGGGATCACTTCCTCTGAGCTTCCCGCAATGAGTTCCACCTGTGGGGAAAGCCAGAGCGAAGGTGAGAATAAGGAGGAATGCTTTCCCACTCCAGACCCCTCGGGATCTGGCTGATGTCATGCCAGGCACTGGTCTAGGCCCTCACGAGTGTCTCACATTTCCTCTGGCCTCAGAAATCCAGAAGTCAGCATCACTATTGTAATGTCCATTATGTGTCCATGAAGAAGCTGAGAATCAGAGGATATGTGCTTTACCTGAGGTCACACAACTAACTGAACAGTAAGCTTTGGACTCAGATTTGCTTGGCTATGGGGAGCCTCCTCTTAGCTGCTGCTTTTGTAGTCCAGTAGGAAATAAGAGCAAATGACTCTGGATTGAGGGGGTAGGAGCTACATGCCCTCCAGTATGCCAGCTCCCTGAATGGAGCTGCTTCCTTGAATGGGAGGCCCTCACAAAAGAGGCCTGGCTAGAGCAATTCCTGGGGTAGTTGAGGAGAGACCAGCTTTGGGGAGATGGGAGCCTGACCATTTGCTCATCGAAGCCAGCCAGCCGGATGAGTTTTTCAGCCACTGCTGCTGTACGAGGGTCCCGCTCCACAGTGAGAAGGCGACTCCCAGGGGGCAAAGCGCGTGCAATAAGCAGTGTAGAATATCCGCAGTAGGTGCCCAACTCCAGCACACAGGCAGGGGCCTTCTCTTCCACCAGCCGCATCAGAATCTGACCTATGGGGCAAGGTGGCTGTTGTAGAAAGCATCCATAATGGTTGTGCCCAGAATCCAACATGCTGCTGTGCTTTCTTCCTGTTGTATTTAGAGATGAGGCTGACAGGCTGACTGCCCTTTCCCACTCCTGTCTCCACCCACCTGGCCAACTTGAATCCAGGCAGTCTAGACTCAGTTTAAATGTTCCTTCCTCCAGGAGGGCCCAGGCAAAAACAACCACCCCACCTTCCAGGTTCCTGAGACATTTTCAGTTTCATACTCAAATCCCTACACTCCCCTATTGCTCGTTGACTTTTTGATTTTGGAATTGGATACACGTCTTAATACTTAGAAATACTGTGCTGTCTAAGCAGACAGCTATCCTGAATTAGATGTGGAAGTCTCTGGTAGGGAAGAAAGTCTAGAACAGATCATTACAAAGCTCTGAGTTATGATTATTCCCCTGTGTTATGCTCTTTGAGGCCAGCATTTGTGGCTGGTTCACCCTCTGTCACTTCTACCTCCTCCCTCAGCACCTGGTACAAAAGAGTGGCAATAAATGTCTGCTGGATAATTGAATGACTTGGTCCAGGCTCCTCATTTCCAAATGAAAAAAAAAGTCATAAACACAATCATGAAGCTTCCTATTTACCCAGTAAAGCAGTGGGTAATGCCAGATCTTTCTTCACCATCTTGGGATTATTTCTGAAACAGAAGACTAAGGAAGGGGACACTGACCTTTAACAGGGCCCATGTGGCTCAGGTACTCGCAGCAGCTGCTCCAGTGGTCTAGAGTGGTGAGGATGTGACCAGGGTCTCCAGGCAGGGCATGGGTGAGCACGTAGCTGAAGGCCCGCTCCTCAATTCGAAGTCCTGACAGGCAGTCCCTGAAGCTTCTTAGCAGGACTGTACGCACCAGCAGTCGGAAATGATGCCGGTATCTCACCAGCAGCGTCACCACGAGTGGCAGGAATGCCAGTGCAATGGCAGGGGACATTGTCCCTACCTGGGTCCTAGGATAGAGGGAAGCTGGGAGGGAAACCTACATGTACCATTTGCCTGTCATTTGTGCAGCCTTTATCAGTTGCAACTCTTATCCAAACTGGCTGAGAGAGGCTGACTTTTGCCAGAGACACAGCAGAACTGGAATTTGAATCCAGCCTATGCACTTTCCATGCCTGTGTTTAGCACCCTACCTCAATCTCTTTTAGTCATGACTGGGGATCCATTTCTATATTGTTCCCTATCCCCACCCACTTTTTGACTTCCCTAACATCACTCTTCTTCAGGACCTTTTTCATCAGTTTCTTGGGGTATCTTCCTGCCACCATACTCTGATCCATTCATTATAGTGTAGCCAAAGAGAAAAGCTTGCCCGGCATACACCTTTAATCCCAGCACTCAGGAGGCACAGAGCCAGGCGGATCTCGGTGAGTTCGAGGCCAGCCTGGTCTACAAAGGGAGATCCAGGACAGGAACCAAAACCACATGGAGAAACCAAATACACACACACACACACACACACACATACACACACACACACACACACACACACACACACACACACACACAAACCCACATACATTAAAAACAAAAATTAAAAACCAAAAAACAACAAAAAAGCATTATGTTCAAATCACTTCACACTCCCACTATGCTCCGCTTCAGTAAATGGTATCAAAACACTGCCTACAGCTGGAGAGATGGCTCAGTGGTTAAAAGGACTTGCTGCTCTTGCAGAGGACCTCGGTTCAGTCCCAGCACTCACATGGTGGCTCACCAACATTTATAACCCCAGTTCCAGGAGATCCAACCCCTCTTCTGACCTTCAAGGGCTCACACAGTGATGAACATGAGTATAAGCAAAACACAAAATCTTAACAGCAAAAACAAAACAAATTGGAGAGATGGCTCAATGGTTAAGAGCACTGAATGCTCTTCAAAGTTTCTCAGCACCCACATCTGGTTGCTCTCAACTGTCTGTAACTTCAGTCTCAGGGGATCTGAAGCCCTTTTCTGGTCTCTGCAGGCACTGCATTGCACATGGTGCACAGAAGTCATTCAGGCAAAGTATGCATACATATAAAATAGAAATAAAATCTTTTAAAAATAAATACTATCATGGTATTTTGGTGTACACTTGTAATCTCATCATGAGGAAGGTCAAGGTAGAAGGATCTCAAGTTTGAAGCCAACCTGGTCTACATTTGAGACCCTGTCTGAAAAATAAATTCGCCCTCTATACCATGTTAGGCTGGACTGTCTTTTTTCCATCCAAGAGCTCTTCCTGTCTACTCTGCTCTTGAGGTGTTCATCCTCCTTGGTTCTATGTATTTTCTCCAGTCCTGTTTCATCTTTTGTATTCCCCTCCACTAAGAATTTGCTTTATATGTGAAACATGCACACACCCCACTTTCACACCATTCAGCTTTCTTCCCAGGACCTTATTTAGGGGATAGCTGTCCTTTTTTCTCCCATTGCCCCCTGCCCACATCTGACCTTGGCAAGCTGTTTATGCAAATCCCTTGGTTGGAAAGGGAGTGTATGCTAAAATTTAGAGTATATGAATGAATGTGAAGAAGTTTGTGATATGGGCATGAATTGGTGTGCTTGAGAACCCACAAGGCCCTGCTTACCTGGGCTGAAGGCTCCTAGGAAAGACCAGAGTACCAGAATTGGAAGTCCTTGAGAGGAATAACCCTGAAGAAGGAGGCTGGACCTGATTTCAATTATTGATGCTGAGGCTGTTGTTACCTGAGACCTGCAGTTCAGGTTACCAGGCCCAGGGACAAACTTCAGCTGCCTTCCCCTGCACTGCCCCCCCCCCCCAGAACCTTAGAGAAACTTAGCAAAACTCTAGGGTCTTGATTTGAAGAATGAATAAAAGCTGCTAGGTCTGGTGACTTCTCCAACCCCTTGGGTTCAGGACATGGGGCATGATATAAGCCAAAATAATTGAGACTTATATATTCAGTTCAAAATCCAAGTTTTCTGTAAGTGTTAGGGCATAGGTTACAAAGAAGAGTTAGACTCTGTCCCTGTCTTTCAGTGGCTCACATTTGGTAGAAGAGATTAAGTCAGAAACAATAAAATACACTGTGATCACCAGACTAGGGAATTCTACAATTATGAGGGAGTGGCACACTGTAGGCAGTAAATATTTGTGGTTTTGTTTTGTTTTTTTAAGATTTATTTATTATGTATACAGTGTTCTGCCTGCACACCAGAAGAGGGCACCAGATCTCATTACAGATGATTGGGAGCCACCATGTGGTTGCTGGGAATTGAACTCAGGACCTCTAGAAGAGCAGCCAGTGCTCTTAACCTCTGAGCCATCTCTCCAGCCTTTGGAGTTTGTTTTAAATTTATATATATGCATGTTTGGTCTGCATGTGTGTCTGTGCACCCTGTACGTGTATGAGGCCAGAAGAGGGTGTCGTTTATCCTGGGACTAGAGTTATAGATGACTGTGAACCAACATGTGGTGGGTGCTTGGAATTGAACTTGGGTCCCCTGGAAGAGCAGCCTGTGCTCCTAGTCACTGAGTTGTCTCTAGCCTTAACAATTGCTAATTTAGTAACTGAATGCCATTGGATTAAGTAAAGAGACGGAGGTGCTCAGAATATGCTAATTTAGTAACTGAATGCCATTGGATTAAGTAAAGAGACGGAGGTGCTCAGAATAGGATCAGAAAAGGCAAACAGGAAGATGTGTATTTGGGTTTTGAAGATTGTAATCCCTGATTTGGAGGGAGGAGTGTGTGCCATCTGCCTGCACAGGCAGAATTCACCTTAATCAAGAAACTGCCAAATAAGGGACTAGAAAGATGGCGCAGTGGCTAGAAGCCACCTGCCAGAAAGCTTGACAACCTGACTTCAATCCCTAAGAACCATATGGTAGAAAGAGAAAACCAACTCCCACAAGTTGTTCCGTGACCTCCATATGTGCACCATGACACGTGTTCACTCATATATGTACTCAAGTAAAAATACAGTTTTGCCGGGCATAGTGACATATGCCTTTAATCCTAGCACTCGGGAGGCAGAGGCAAGTGGCTCTCTAAATTCGAGGCCAGCCTGGTCTACACAGCGAATTTTAGACCAGCTAGGGTTACATAGTGAGGCCTTGGTCACACACACACACACACACACACACACACACACACACAGAGTTACATAGTGAGGCCTTGGACACACACACACACACACACACACACACACACACACACACACACACACAAACTGTCAAATAGCTCCCGAGTGAAGCACATCCAACTCAACTCCACGATGCTACTCGCCCCTCTCGTGGCACTGAAGAGTTAATCTTGACAGATCTCGGGCCCACAAAGGTGGCCTTGACACCATGTGATCAGACACTCAACTCGCACTCCGGCCAGGGGACGAAAGGACTCAGAGCTAGAGACTGGGACAACAAAATCATGTGACGCTCCCCTCGAATCACGTGCCACGCGGCCTGTCACGTAGGACGCGCTTTTCCATTGGTTGGTGATGGTCACGCGGAGGGGCGGGACCGGAAGCCGAGATTTGGCTGTGGTGCCCGAGAGACTTTGGGACAGGCTAGGCGGGGGAGGGGAGCGAGAGGCAGCCCCGGGTCATGTGACCGGAAAGGCTCCTGACGGACGCCGTCCCTCCTCGGCGCCGCCTGAGCGCCCGGCCCGACCCCGCCATGGGGTGCTGCTATAGCAGCGAAAACGAGGACTCGGACCAGGTGCGGCCGCGGCTGGCGGGGTTTGGGACTGTGGGCTACGACCGCGGGACGTGGGGCCCAGAAAAAAGCCCGCAGCGGCCGGGAGCTGGACTGCAGGCTCGCTGAGTACGGAGGCCTGGAGGGGACAGATTACAGAGGACGCCAAGCCGGGCTCCTACCCTCTTAAAGATCTAGTTTTACTCCAGCCTAGGGTTACGCCGCCGGCCGCCTGCCTCGGCCCCTCCCCCTCCACTTTCCAGTACCCTCGTACTTTCACAGCCTGAATCCTCAGACTGGGTTTCTGGGAAGCATTTGCTTTCTCGGATTCCCGTGCCTTCGCTGCTGCTTGTATAAGGACTTTACAAACCCATTCTAGAGATAGGTAATTTGAGGCTTAGTCTCCCGAAATAAATCAGAAATTTGTGTATGTTCTGTTACTG
The DNA here is from genome assembly GCF_949786415.1 of Peromyscus eremicus. Lineage (NCBI taxonomy): Eukaryota > Metazoa > Chordata > Mammalia > Rodentia > Cricetidae > Peromyscus > Peromyscus eremicus. The sequence goes on along the minus strand of NC_081416.1, from coordinate 98,230,832 downwards.
GTGTTAAAGATGTAATGTCACTGCTGGCCTAGTGTCGGAAGGCCTCTGGAAGTTGGTGGCATTTGAGTTGGCCAGTGAAGAATTTAGTAGAGTGAAGACATCGGGACTTCAGGGAAGCAATAGAGTTTAGCTTTGATCCATGTAGAGGAAAGAAGGGATAGTGAGCTCATTTGTTTGAGTTTGGCTTGCTGTTCCCTGCCTGTGCCTGAAGATTCCTCTAGCTAGAGAGTGCCTCTCTGAAAAATGTGACTGTAGAGTTTTTCCTTTCGAGAAAACAGTAGCTTGGAGAGACTTAGTGTTTTGTATTTTAAATTTTCCATCTTTCCCTTGGTGCATTCTCATTTCTCTCCATACCACAATCCCTGTCCTTTTGCCTGACCACTTTTGAGGAGGGGAGACTTGCAAGGCTGGGTCTCAGGCCACTGGCCATACCTTTTAGAGTTGCCTCAAAGCCTGAGTTCTGCTTTCTATACACAGTAGGCACCGAGCCATAAAGAACAGTTTCACTCAATCTAGTGGAGGATACAGTCAGAGAAATAAGTGATATCACTGTACTTGGGAAGTTGTTTTTTTTCCCCAGTGAAGGTACTTTGGGTTAAGAACTTCAGTTTAGGAAAATGTGATTTGTATGGCAGCGTGAGTGGTTCCTGATCAGGTTATTTGACCTGAGTTTGACATGCCCTGTGGCAAGAATCTTTCACTTCATCCTGACCTGCTAAAGGAGAGAACAGCAAAAACAGTATTCCTGCCTAGTGGGAAAATATCTTTTAAAGCATGTGGTCTTTTATGGGGAAAGGATACCAAACTTCTAGGAGGGAGAGCTGGACTTGCTTCTCTCCCAAAATTCTACCTTCCCCTTGATTCAGTCTCATTTCTGGCTGAGACAAGATCTCATGTAGCCCAGACTGGCAGACCTGATATGTAGTTGAGAATGACCTTGAACTTCTGATTCTCCTGCTTCTGCTTGAGTGCTGGGATCACAGGCATGTGCCATCCATGTCCAGTTTATGCAGTAGTGGAGATCAAACCCAGGGCTTTATGCTTGCTGGGCATGTGCTGTCCTGATAGGGTCATATCCCCAGTCCCCTCTTAAGTAGGCCCTCCTGTCTTCATCACGGTCTGACCCGTTAGTATAAGAAGAAAACCATCCCTGTTGGCTTACACTTAGAACCCCAACACTTTGGAGGCTGAAAAGGAGAACTGCTACAAGTTTGGTCAGTCTGGTTACATAGTGAGTTTTAGGCCAGTTTTGAGGTACACAGTGAGTCTCTGTCTCAAAGAAAAAGAGAAATGTACAAACATTATGGTCTTCAGAAGGCTTTTACATTGACCAGTCATATGAGTTAACATCTGTTTAAAACTGAGGGAAAAGTTCAGAGGATCTAAGATTTAGCTAACCTTAGAAGTACTCTAGCCAAGGTGTTTGTAAGCACAAGACATGTTCTTTATGTGCTGGGAGAAGCTCTGAGGTATTCCGTTGTGGGCAGAAACCATGAGTCTATGCTAAAGTAGATAGTGAAATCTTGACTCAGGCTGTATTGGCTTGGGAGGCAAACTTTGATATGACAAACTTAACCCATGTACCACTCATTCTTTGGGTGTCAGGTTATGTTAACTTTTTTCGGGGGGGGGGGGCATATCTCTATGAAGCCTTGACTGGCCTGGAACTTGCTATGTAGACCAGGCTGTTTTTAACTCAGAGATCTTCCTGCCTTGCCGGAGTGCTGGGACTAAAGGTGTGCATCACTACTCTTAGCTCAGTTTGTCTGCTCTTTGGAGTTGCTGGGCCTCTTCAGGAAATTAGAAACACAACCTTGTTCTTGAACTCCTGATGGGGGAATGGGTCTGGGAAAAGCAGGCATAGAAAATATTTTGAGTCTCATTATGAGCCAGCTTTCCTTAGAGATCCTTTCATCTTTGACAAACACTTTATCTTTCTAGCCTGTTAATACTGAGGAAGGAGAAAGATTGTCTGGGAATCTAGAGGTAATGGGGCAGAAGGCCACAGATGCCTCCTTTTGCCAGGGTGAACTGGGTCAAATGGCCTCAGGAGGAAGAGCAAGGTGGAAGGGTTGAGCCTGTCTGGGGTGGGGCAGGCAAGACCAGGAGGAAGTAGCTCTCTGGAGGGAGAGTTTGGGCAAGGGAAGCTGGCTCCTGCAGCAGGGAAACTGGTAGGAACTCTCCAGGCTGGGAGGCGAGTGCTGAGGCTGGCAGTTGAGCACTAAGGGTGATGGGTCAGCATTGGCTAGCACTCCCTCCTCCTTCACACTATACTCCTTCACAAGTGGCCTGTCCTAGCTTTCTATGGACTGAATAGACATCCAGCAGGTCTGCTTATCCAGATTGCACCTGACACAAAACCAGCAGAGATCTGCAGTTGATGGACTCAAGGCAGTGTTGAGCCTAGAAGGCAGTAGATTAGAACCAGGGCCTGAACCAGGACAAGGAAAATACAGTTCCGGAAGATGGAGACTTGGTTTAGTTCTAGATCAGTTCTGGTGGTTGTGGTTGTCTATACAGGCTAATAGTAGCAGGGCTGCTAAAGACTGAGGAGGCTGTGTTGGGCAAAGAGTGTAGTTTGGCAGGGAGAAATAGCTCTACTGTTCCTCTGAGTTCAGCATGTACTAGGTACCAGGCCACAGGAAGGTGAACGCCTGAGAGGAGAAAAGAACACCCAGAACATACCTGTAATCACAGCACAGGGGGAGGTAGAGGCTGGACACTGGCAAGTTCCAGGCCAGTTTGGTTATATAGTACTAGGGCACCTGGGGAACATAGAAAGACTGTGTTGTGTGCATGTGTGAGTTGTGTTTCTTGTGGAGGCTTTACAAAGATCCTGGAGAGAAAGAAGAGAGGTTATTGGTGGTTGTGTCTAAGTTGTGGGCTTGGAGTTTCTGCACTAAGGTAATGTGAAGAATGGCAAGATACAATGGGCCTGCTTTCTCTTGGGGTCCAGGGCCTTGTCTGGCCTCACCAGGGCCTCATGATGTTGGGGGCCAGCATCTTTGCTGGGTAGTACTTGATCCAGGGAACTAGGAAGGCTGTTCTTGGGTTCTGACTTGTATTGATTTCTCCTCTGTACCCTTATTTGGATACTTTCCCACTTCCTCTGACTTGGTTTCCAATAGCCTTTGTCCAGTAGGTGTTTGACCAGTTCACTGAGGCTCCAGGACTGTTGCTGAATGCCTGCTTTGTTCCTCTCTGAATTTTTCAGGTTCTCTAGGTTCATCCTAGACCATTGACTTTGGATCAGTCAGAGAATGAATGTTTTTTGACTTTGGATCCATCTGGATACTTTAGTTATCTTTTTAAAAATAGTTTTAGTATTTAAAGGTCAGAGCTGGTCTGAGGAGAGGACCTGGGAGAAGAGATGAAGGTCCTGGGGCTGACTTTTCTCTACTGGCCTCTCCTAGGATCGGGAGGAGCGGAAGCTGTTGCTGGACCCCAGTAGCACCCCCACCAAAGCCCTCAATGGAGCCGAGCCCAACTACCACAGCCTACCTTCAGCTCGCACAGATGAGCAGGCCCTGCTTTCTTCCATCCTTGCTAAGACAGCTAGGTGAGTGTCATAGGACCAGACTGGGGCAGAGGCAGCCAGGCTTCTGGGATAGGACAAGGTCACTAGGGAGAGATGCCTCTGGGTTCTGCCCTGTTACAATGGGCAGGTGGGAGGGAGTACTAGTGTTAGATAGCATTGGACTTAGCACCTAGCACTGATTCTTGTCTGTGCTTCTCTGAAGCACCTGTCATGTCTTCTCTTTCTTCTCTTCAAAGCAACATCATCGATGTGTCTGCTGCAGACTCCCAGGGCATGGAGCAGCATGAGTACATGGACCGGGCAAGGCAGTACAGGTGAGCACAGGGCCAGCCTCCTTTCTAGCTTTGGAGTCTGGTCCCCTGTCCAGGCTCTTCATTTGGGTGCAGCCCAGAAAACTGACTACAGATCCCTTAGATGCCTCAGGCATTCAAGTCAGCCCTGTGTGCCCAATACATTTGATCAAGGGTGACCAGGCCAAAGGAGTACAGTCAAGTCAGTTGGTGATGAGCTGTACCCTGTCACCATGGTCCCCTGGCCTGAGGGAGTGAAGCTTGCCTGGGCAGGGCAGGACAGAGCAGGGCAAGCTTTGGCCTAATTGTCCTTCCATGACCCCTCCCTCCTGGCCAGTACTCGCTTGGCTGTGCTTAGCAGCAGTCTGACCCATTGGAAGAAGCTGCCACCGCTGCCGTCTCTCACCAGCCAGCCCCACCAAGTGCTGGCCAGCGAGCCCATCCCCTTCTCTGACTTGCAGCAGGTGAGCACTCCGGGCCTGTCCCCGCCCCCTTCCCACACTGCTTCACGGGAGGGAGGGAGGGAGCCTGGCACTTGGTGAGCCCAGCGTATTCCCACCTTGTTCTCTTAGTCTTCATAGCCGTCTTAGTTCTTCCCCGTAGCCTTTACTCTCCCAGCATCTGCCCTTGTTTTTGTCCACTCCCCACCCTTCTCCCTCCTTCTTCCTCTCTCTCACTTCCTTCCAAAGATAAAACTCAGGACTTTGTGCATGCTAGGCAAGTGTTCTACCAGTAAGCTACAACCTAACCCTTGCTTTTTGAGAGGACTCACTGTTACAGCCCAGGCTGGCAATTGAACTTGTGACCCTCCTGATTTAGCCTCCTGAGTAGTGGGATTACAGGCAAGCACCACCACAGCCAGCTCTTCCTGGCTTTCAGCCCCTCCTCAGGCCTTTTCTGTACTGCTATCCCAGCTCTCCCTCTCATGTCTGTTCTTTTCCTCCCTGGCTCCTGTCTCAGGTCTCCAGGATAGCTGCTTATGCCTACAGTGCACTTTCTCAGATCCGTGTGGACGCGAAAGAAGAGCTGGTTGTACAGTTTGGGATCCCATGAAGAGAGGGGTCCTGGGACAGCTCTTCCCTCCTCTCCATCCCGTCTCCACCCCACCTCTTCTGGCCCCCAGCCTCACTGTGGCTTTCTACAGTACTTAACCTGCTACTAATCACGGAGAAGAATATGGAGGAAAAGAATAAGGCTAGAAGCCTGAGCAAGTGAGGACTAAGCAAGGGAGGGGAGAACCGATTGCCACTGGCCTTCAAGTCCTGGCTGGGGTGAGGTTGGGGCCAAGAGGACAGGGCCTGGCAGATCTTCACAGTCATTGGGAAGATGGAGATACCACTGTAGGGGTGAACACCGGGAGACCTAGGGGATCCCCTTCCCACCCTTTCTCTTGGCCTCCAATTCACTCCTGTCCCCTTCCCTGACTTGGTGCTCAGAGGCACCTCACTAGGGATTACAACCAGGGTCTAGATGAGCTTGAATCTGAATTGAGTTTGTATTTCTAGCACCCTGGGTTTTTACATGTTTGGTCTTTTTGTTTTTGTTTGTCACCCCTCGATAAAGGATGTATATTCATTTGTGTTGCTGGTTCAACCTGCTCTGTCCTGCCCACCACTCCACTATTTATTTTGGCTATTCAAGTTTGTGAGAAATGAGATGCAGAGGAATGTCTTCAGCAGCATTAAGGAGGAATCCAGGAGATAAAAGTTCAAGGTTGCCAGGTCTTAGCTGATATAGTGTTGGGTAACCTTAGGTAGGATGAGACCATTCATTTCCCCTCTCTACTGATGGTAACACTGTCACAGCTGTACAGACTTGAACCGGAGGAGCTGTGACTGTTGGAGACTTGCCTCAGGCTCAGTAGGCTTACACACACAGCCCCTAGCAGTGGGAGGGTGGGAGGAGGTCATACTCCGATGGTTATTCTTTTCAGGAAATGATTTTTTTTTTTTTTGAGACAGGGTCTCACTATGTAGTTTTGGCTGGCCTAGAACTCACCATATAGACCAGGCTGGCCCTGAACTCACAGAGATCTGACTGCCTCTCCCTCTAGTGCTGGAATTAAAGGTATGTGCCATCACCACCCACTAGGAAATGAAATCTTAACCAGAATCACAACCTGAGAGTAAAACTACTCTGCTCTAATAGAAATAGATCACAGCTATTTTCTGGCCCTACTCTAGAGGCTGATGGCAGCTCTGCACACCTTGGCGCTTTATGAAGATTTTGGGTGAGGCATGGTGGTCCTGTTAATACCAGCACTCAGGAGACGACAGCAAGAGGATTGTTACAAGTTCAAGGCTAGCATGGGCTAGAGTTAGAATCTCTCTTAAATTTTTTTTTTTTTTTTTTTTTTGCAAATTGCTAATCTACTCTATTCCCTTATCTGAAGGCTAAAGAGTACAAAGGGGCCCAATGAAGATAGTTTCCTGCATGGCAACACCAGGTTCCTGGGTCCTAAGCCAGTAGGCCTTTGCCTCCACTGTGAAGTTTTACTGGTAGTTGCTGGGCATGGAAGACATCCTTACAAGGTGCAGGGGACTTTAATTTGCTGAACAGCTTAAATCATTTATTGTCAAACCAAGCTGATCATCCTCAGGGCATTAGGTGTGCTGGGGTCCTGTGAATTTCAGAGTACATCCTGCTTGATCCGGACCTTCTTGGGCTTGATGTTCATGCGTTTCCAGACTTCGGCTGTGGTGCGGTCTGCCTTGGTGATTCCACTGAAGTCGAACGTGGTGATTCGGGGCAGGTTGCATAGCACATATTGCCTGTGGGGAAGACTTGGGCTGGGGGGTGAGCCCCCACACTAGAACTCCCTCCCCCTCTACCAGTTGTTGCTGTCTCTTCTGACAGCAGGGAATGGAGGGGAGCTTGGCTGTAATTTGGGAGACTGGGTTCATTCTGAGAGCAAGGGGAGTGCTTAGAGGTCTGCCCCTTCCTCCTGCGTCCACATGTGGGAGAAGAGTGGTCTTAAGTTTGTCTCCCTCCCCTTGTTCCTTAGGGAGGCGCATCTGGACCCCAGCTCCAAGAACTTACCTATACCCCTTTTCTTCCTCTATGGGGTTCCCATGGAGGGTCAGGCTCCGGAGGCGAGGGAGGACAGATAGCTTGTTCACCTCCCCTAGGCGATGGATACTGTTGCCATGAAGGTAGAGGACACTTAGGTTGAAGAATGTTGTTAGGACCTGTTAGGGCAGAAATCAAAAGTCAGGCTGGACAAAGACTCTGGATCTCGGGTTGGGGATTTAGCTCAGTGGTAGAGTGCTTGCCTAGCAAGTGCAAGGCCCTGGGTTCAATCCTCAGCTCCAAAAAAAAAAAAAAAAAGACTGGATCTCTGCTCAGATAGACTAGACTATCTGGAGTCTGGAGACAAGTCTGGAGAACAACTTGGCCCCCCTCAGCACCCTTCACGGCATTCTAGATGACTCTAGTATTTGTTACTCTAGTTTTTTGTTACTTAAAAAATAATTATTCTTTTATGTGTATGGGTATTTTGCCTATGTGTATGGATTTACACCACATGCATGCCTAGTGCTTGTGGAGGCCATTGGATTCCCTGGATCCTGATTTACAGACAGTTGTGAGCCACCATGTGGGTGCTGAGAATTGAACCCAGGTCCTTGGAAGGGCAACAAGTGCTCTTAACTGCTGAGTCATCTTTCTAGCCCTTATTTTATGTGCATAAGTGTTTGCCTGCATGTACGTCTGTGCCCCATAAAAGAGCCTGGTGAAACTGGAGTTCTGTGGTAGGTTGTCAACCACCATGTATGTGCTAGAACTGAACTTGGGTCCTCTTGCAAGAGCAACAAATGCTCTTAACAGGAGGACAAAACCTAAAATAGAGCTGGCATCCATCTAGCTATCCATTTGACTGGTCAGGTGACAGCTTTCCTTCTCCTTAAGACTTATTTGCCTCTTAAGGCCTCTCCAACTGTGATGACCCATCATTCCAAGCCTGCAGGGGAGTATCAATGCTTGACATATAAGCTTTGAAGATCCTAGTTGAGTTCTTATTGTATATCGCAGAGGAACAGTCTCCAAGTCATGCTCCAGATCTTTCCTTTTTCTAAATTTTTTCTTCTTTGTTTGCTTCCTTTTCTATCTTCTTTCTGTCTCTTCCTTATCCTTTCTCATGTAGTCCACGCAGGCCTCAAGCTCACTATGTAGCTGAGGATGACCTTGAACTCATCTTCCTACCTCTACCTTCCAAGTGCTAGAATTACAAACAAGCACCAGCATACTTGGCCAAACTATGTTTTTAAAACTTAGATTTCACAGAAAACAACTGATGTCCTTGTCCACTGCCTCCTCCTCAGTGGAGCTCAGCACAAAGCACAGTTGAGTCCTAGTGACGACTGCTATAGGCTTGCTCCAGCCACTGATAGGTAAGGTGGTTCTCACACATTTTCATTGAATCCTTATAAAACCATTATGATTATGGCATCTTATCCCCATTTATAGGAAGGCTGAAGTTTTAAGAAACTATGTAGCGGGGCTGGAGAGATGGCTCAGAGGTTAAGAGCACAGGCTGCTCTTGGCTGCTTTTCCAGAGGTCATGAGTTCAATTCCCAGCAACCACATGGTGGCTCACAACCATCTGTAATGAGACCTGGTGTACTCTTCTGGCCTGCAGGGATACATGCAGGTAGAACACTGTATACATAATAAATAAATAAGTAAATAAATCTTAAAAAAAAAAAAAAAAAGAAAGAAAGAAAAGAAACTATGTAGCTTGTGAGACTCCCAGAGGCAGGTGTATCTCTCTAAAGACCAGTGAGTTACAGGCCAACTAGGGATACATAGTAAGACTGTCTCAAAAAACAAAACAAAGTTATTTATTGTCACATAATAAGGGGGAAACTAAAGATTTGTGCCTACAACTATGTATCTCTGCAACAATGTCCTTTGAACTGTACCACATTGCCTCTGCTTCCTTGATAAGGACACAGTGGCTTCAAGCTAGCCCTTGACTAGATGTCCAGGGCTAGGAACTCACAGGGTCAATGGAAGTCAGGTCATTGAAGGAGAGGTCGATCCAGGCCAGGTTCTCTGGGTGCTGCAGAAGCTGTGTAACCACCTGGCTGAAGTCTTTCAGGTCGTTGAGGACATTGTTGTTGAGCCACAGGGACTGGGTCAGTGACTTTCCTGACTTTGAGTGCTTCACTGGTCGTAGACCTGTCCTTGGCTCCTCGCTTACCAGATCTATGACGACAAAATACGACTTGAGTTTGTTTGTTTATTTAGATTTTTAACTTTTATTTGTATGAATGGTTTGCCTGTATGTACACCATGTGCATGCCTGGTGTCTGCAGAAGTCAGAAGAGTGTGTGAGATCCCCTAGAACTGGAGTTAGGGGTGGTTGTGAGCCACCATGTGAGCATTGGGAATTGAACTTGGTGCCTATGTAGGAACAACAACTGCTCTTAACCTCCAAGCCATCACTCTAGCGCAAGGCTTGGGCTCATCATCTTTGCTTTTCTGCTTTTAGGGAGTGAGAAGGAAGAGCTGGAAAGATGAATATTCAAGAGCTACTTGGAGGCTTTGGCAGGGCTCCAGCACTAGAGTCTAGTGAGACCTTCCCTGTCTCAAGCTCCAAAGATCAGAGTAAGTTTGGAGTAAGGGCTAAAGAATTTTAGGTCAGATGGCCTTCTCATGTCTATTGCATTATTGGATTCCATGTATATCACCCATTAGTGGAGCAGACTTTTTCCCATTTCACAGATAAGGGAAGTAAGAACCAGAGTTGTCGGGTAGACCAAGATGATATCACAAAGTGCAGAATCCTCTTCTAGTATAATATAATAGCTTACAGAATTCACTTCAGTGGAGCACATCCAGTATCCTTCCTTTCCCCCATTAATTACAAGCTTTATCAGATAGATACACAGTAGTAAACAATGAGAGAGAATGTGCCAGGCTCTGGATGAGCAGTAGGGCAGGGATGAAGCATATGTCTCTCAGAGGAATTTCTGTGGGCAGGAGGGAAACAAACTGGCAGTGAGTTTGTGTGACAGTCCACAGTCACTGCAGCAAGGAAAGGGTCTCGGTGCCCTGAGAGCGCAGGCAAGGCGGCATGTGAGCTGGACTTGGTAGATTAGGAGACGTTAACCGGGCAAAGGAGGGAGAAGGGATGAGCATGTGAGCCAAGGGACAAGAAGAGAGCAGGATGGAGACACATGTCCACTAGTACCATACACAGGGCACAAGTGGACAAAAAGCAGACAGGAGCCAGTCCTTAGTCCTAAATGCCAGGCTAAGACCTTGAGCTTTGTCCTGTAGGTAATGAGAAGTCAGAGTGTTTAAAACAGGTAATTCAGCTAGGCGGTGGTGGCACACACCTTTAATCCCAGCATTTGGGAGATGGATCTCAAGAGTTCAAGACCAGCCTGGTTTACAAAATGAGTTCCATAAAAGCAAGGGCTATACAGAGAAACCCTGTCTTGAAAAAACAAGGAAGAACAAAAAAAACAAAACAAACAAAAAAATCACCAGAGGGCTGAAGAAATGGCTTATTGGTTAAGAGCACTGGCTGCTTCTCCACAGGACCTGGGTTCAATTCCCAGTATCCACATGGCAGCTCACAACTCCCTGCGACTCCAGTTCCAGGGGATCTGACACCCTTGCACAGACATAAATGCAGACAAAACATCAATGCACATAAAAAGAAAGAAAAAAGAAAACCCACCAGGTAATTCAGCTTTTCACTTGAAAGGTGACTTTGAAGCTTCAATATAGAATATAGATTTAAAGGTAGATAGAATTCAAAGATCAGTTTGTCTACTTTAGCATGAGACAAGATGGATATAGCAATTATGATTTGGCTGACTGAATGTAAGGGTAGAAGGCTATATAAAGATGGTGCCCAGCTTTTTGTTCAGGTTCTATTAGCTGATGAAGAATTTCAGGAGAAATTGGATTGAAGAGGTAATGAGTTTAGGTTTGGATTTAGTGTGTTAGAGGTTCCTGTTGTATGAAAAGACAAGAGAAGCCAACGAGGCAGGTAGGCATTAGAATGAAGGTCTAAAGCCGAGGAGACAGCTTTACAAACTTTTAGTACAGAGTATATAAATTAGAGAAACAGGCAAATCCTCAGAGAGGAAGAGAAAGACATAAAAAGATATAAAAAGTTAGTAAATAATCTGAAGAACAGGGAGATACAGGAGAGAACAGTTTTATTTATTTATTTATTATTATTTTTTGGGGGGGGTTTCGAGACAGGGTTTCTCTGTGTAGCTTTGCGCCTTTCCTGGGACTCACTTGGTAGCCCAGGCTGGCCTCGATCTCACAGAAATCCGCCTGCCTCTGCCTCCCGAGTGCTGGGATTAAAGGCATACGCCACCACCGCCCGGCCTAGTTTTATTTATTTTTAATTAAAATGTTATGTATATGGGTATTTTGCCTGCATGTATGTGTGCCATGCCTAGTAAGGTCAGAAGAGGTCACCAGATCCCCAAGAACTAGAATTCCAGATGGTTGTGAGTCTTGTCGGTGCTTGGAATCAAACCCGGGTTCTTTGGGAGGGCAGCCAGTGCTCTTACCTGCTAAGCCATCCCTCAAGCCCCCGAGTTTAAAGGTGTATGGAGAGTCTACAGTATATGGAGGAGTAAGTTCCAGGAAAGACAAGGATTCAACACTAACCCTGGTGCTCAGAAGTAGCTGGTTACGGTTACCATCAGGCTACCTGCTTGTACTTCCTATTCATTTTCACTCCTGGCTTCTGTCCTCAAGCCTTTCACATGGTTACCAGCTACTTCTTCTTTTTTTTTTTTTTTCTGAGACAAACCTCTCTCTGTGTAGTTTTGGTGCCTGTCCTGGTTTTTCAAGACAGGGTTTCTCCGTGTAGTTTTGGAGCCTGTCCTGAATCTCGCTCTGTAGACCAGGCTGCCTTCGAACTCACAGAGATCTGCCTGGCTCTGCCTCCTGAGTGCTGCGATTAAAGGTGTGCGCTACAGCCATGTAAAGGCTTGAGGACAGAAGCCAAATTAGAGTGCAAATGCATAGGAAGTGCAAGCAGGTAGCCTGAACACCCACATTGGAAAATGAGGGTGCAGAGAAAACACACACACACACACACACACCCCTCCCTTGCTTCTTTTTCAAATGAGGTTCATAATGAAGGTGGGTGGGCTCTGCCCAAGATGGCATCAGTGGGAGACCTAGAGCCAGACTTCAGTCTACTTAAAGTGGTTCCATTTCCCTACTGTCTCCAAGCCTTTAGCAAGTCTTAAGTGGCCTGTAGGGAGAAAGCACTTAGGGCACTCTGCACACAGCAGCTGACCACTTCCTCTCAGCTGCAGGTCAGACGGCATCCTCCAGGTGGCTCTCTGTGTTAGTCTTGGAATGAACAGGACCCAAGATTGAGCCCTGGGGGGCAGAGGGGGTATAAGGATAATGGAGCAGAGTACTTCTGTCCATGAGTAGACTCCAAATCATGTCTCCATCCCACATCTTCCAAAAACTTTAAAAGGAGTTGACTTAGATGAATAATAATGTCAGAATAACTACACGTGAACTAGCACCTGTTCTGATAATGTAGAAGCTTTAATGTCACACAAAAGGCTGGTCCCATGCTGTGAAGGAGCCCCTGGATGGAGTTGCCTTAATATGAGGAAGCCTGAGCTTCTAGGGTAAAAGGGGGCATCTAAAATTGCTATAGGTACCCATCCCTTCAGGCTATACTAAGGTAGCACATTACTTGAGCATGTGTTAAAAGGTTCCTAGTTCAGAGTAGGTCTGGAAACTAGACCACAAATACCAGCACTAACAGAATTAAAATTGGGAGGCACCAACTCCAGGGAATCCTTGATCCTCTACCTAAATTCTAGTGTGTTGCCATGCAATGTTTTCCCACATGCCTGGAAGTAAAGAGTCAGTTTGATACGAAGAACTTTTAGCATCATCTGTCAGTTTCTACAATGGAAGGAACTGGCAGGCATACATGGAGAACCCCCTTAGTACTGTGTGTGTGTGAGTACACATAGCAAGCTACTGGTTGTGCATGGGATGAGCCTATGTTTGGTAACACTCCTGAAGCTTCTGCCTGATCAGGGAGTCCAAATTAGATGTAAAGTCACTGGTGTCTCAGATTCTGTGGTACACCTTGATTAATTCAGCAAATACTGTCCCAAGAAGCCCTCAACTCGATCCTTCTTTGACTTTTAAATTTTGAAGCTCTAGGGAACAGAAAAGAGCTCTGGGTTTAATATGTCTTTCCCTCTGCCACCCCTTAACAGACTTAGCAAGGAGTTCAATTGCCTGGTGTATATATGTCTGCACATATATGTAAATAACTGCTTAATAAATAATAGGAGTTTAGCCAAGTGGTAGTGGCTTACCCGTTTAATCCCAGCACTTGGGAGGCAGAGGCAGGTGGATCTCGGTAAGATCAAAGCCAGCCTGGTCTACAGAGCGAGTTCCGGGACAACCATAGCTGTTACACAGAGAAACTTTGTCTCAAAAAACCAATAATAATAATAATAATAATAATAATAATAATAATAATAATAGATGCTCAGTAAATTCTGAACAGCTGGATGGAGTCTGCAACATCTGCAAATTCTATTTTGTGCTGTACAGGTACCTTGGGTAGAACTGACTAGTATATTTGCTTATTCTGAGGAGTTCACAAGGAGCAGCATCAGATCTTCGTACTGAATGCTGGAAATTTCTATGCTACGGTAGGAGCCATTACATTCCATCCCCCAATCACTTTGGCTTTCATTCACAAAGCTATTATTGCAACTAAAACCCTTTTGAAATATGTATTACATCAGTCAGAAAAAGCACAATAAAGGTCGTGGTAGATGAGTATGTGCTGGGGAAAGACAGACATGAGTTACTAGTGTGTTGGACACTAACTAACTGAAGTAGTGCCCTGAACCAAAACCCAGGCTAGAAACACTCTTGAGCTTATGGGTGGCTACCTGACAGAAAACCAAAGCCAGATAATATATCAGAGATTGTGAGTTTGTACACATGTTCTGTGAGGACAGTAGCCAAAGGCAGAGGTGGCAGAACTGCCTATTTGAGCATGTGGTACTGTGAAAGCTTCATCATGCACTGTGGAAGGGGTTAGCTGCCTATTTAGGAAGACACTGAATAGTAAAACAGACTGGATGCGGGCAGAGCTGGAACTACAGTGAATGTTAGTGATGATGGAATACATCTGGCATCTATGGAATGAATGGAAGAAGTCTGTCAAGAATGTTAACTGGGAATATGCCAGTTTGTTGCAAAAAAGACCTCTCATGTGTTACCAATGAGCAGAACAGGCCTATGTTCCTAGACAAAAGAGACAAGGTTTTGCCACCATGGTAGAACCTGGTAGCAGCCTATTTCTCTTAGTATTCTTCAGGAATTTCCTGCTATAGCCTGGCTTCTCTTGAAGACGTGTCAACTACCACAAGAGACCACTGGTTCCTTTTCAATTTGCTGCTTTTAGAAACTAGGGGGTGGTGAGTGGTTAAGAGCACATGCCTTTAATCCCAGCACTCGGGAGGCAGAGGCAGGCGGATCTCTGTGAGTTCAAGGCCAACCTGGTCTACAGAGCGAGATCCAGGACAGGCACCAAAATTACACAGAGAAACCCTGTCTCAAAACAAAACAAAAAAACAAAGAGCACTTGTTGCTTTTGCAGAACACCAGGGTTTGAATTGCAGTATCCACATGATGGCTCACAACAGTCCCTAACTCCAGTTCTAGGGAATCTGAAGCCCTCTTCCGACTTCCTTGGGTACCAGGCATGCATGTGGGCTCATACATACATTCAGGAAAAGCATTCATACACATAAAATAAATAAAAATAAATTTCAAGGGAGCTGGAAGAGATAGTGCAGCAGTTAAGACCACTGGCAGCTCTTCCAGAGGACCCAGTCAAATTCCCAGCACCTTCATGGAGGCTCACTGCCATCTGTAACTCAGGTTGAGGGGGGCTGATGCCCACTTCTGACCTCTGCCTGCACTAGGCATACAAGGGGTGCAGATATACATGCAGGCAAAACACCCACATACATAAAGTTAAAATACTACGTTTTTTTTTGTTTGTTTTTGTTTTTTTTGTTTTTTGTTTTTTTTTGGTCTTTCGAGACAGGGTTTCTCTGTGTAGCTTTGGAGCCTGTCCTGGAACTCACTCTGTAGCCCAGGCTGGCCTCGAACTCACAGAGATCCGCCTGCCTCTGCCTCCCGAGTGCTGGGATTAAAGGCGTGCGCCACTACCGCCCGGCAAAATACGTATTTCTTAATCTCAAGTCTGAGGATGAAGCTCAGATATAGAACATTTGCCCTACATGTAACAGTCCTTACATCACTCCTTAGCCCTGTAAAACAAAAGATCCTCACTTCACCCTCTCCCTTCAAAGACAACAAGAAGCTGGGGAAAAATCTGTTTAGGCGTTTTAAACAGAAAACTGGGATTCTTCCTAGGTACTTCCTAGCTTGATACCATGATGTGTTGATTGCTATGCTCTGTGGACTGACCTTGGATCACGTGGATGCTTTTGAAGGAGTAGTCAAGAGGAGGCTCCTGCACCGACGTGTTCATATAGTCCCGTTTGCTCATAGTTCAGGCCATCATTCATCAGGTGGAAGCATGTGCCCTGGGAGTCTGGGTTCAGCCTGGGAGGACAGAGAAGAATGACTGTTCCATGTATAGAATGTCTACCTTCAGGATTCCCCACAGCCCTGCACACTGCTTTCTACTCTACCACTCTAGGCCTGCCTAGCTGCATTTCCATTTTAAGGTACTGGTCCTTTCATGTGTAGTATATTTCTTCTCAGAGCAACTTCATGACACTTAGAACTTATCTGATAGTTATAGCACCCATTCCTTATGGGGATTTTTGTTTTGTTTTATTGACATAGGGTCTGATGTAGCCCAGGCTAGCCTCAAACTAATGATCCACCTTCCTCAGCCTCCTGAGTGCTGGGATTATAGGTATGCACCATCACATGACTATAGCACCTATTTCTATTTTCCAGATGAAGAAACTGAGACCCAAAGGGTAAAGGACTTGCCCAGAGTTAAGCCGAGTCAGTTGTGGACAGCAGTCATAGTCTCTGGAATCCTACTGAGAGCCCTCTTGCTACTGCACAGTAGTCACCATGGAGACTGTCTTGCTGCCTAGTCTCTGTTGACATCAGCTGCACTATTCTATTACTTAACAAACCCTTGAAGGCATGCACTGAATCTGGTTGGTGTCTGCGTCCTTCCCTTTCTAACACAACTAGAGATTTGCTACCTTCCTTTTGTGTGCAGCTTGTCTATTAGCCCTTTACATCTGAGAACCCTACTTCCAGTCACATCTGGGATGTAACAACACACATAAACAGAAAACCAGAGTCTACCCTCACTCACCTGTCACTGAAGCCTGAAACTCCACCATTAGGGATTCATTCCATTGGGTTCAGGGATTGTTCCCTGTTAAAATGGAAACACCCCCAGAGAGAGGTGAACACAAAGTTATCAGTCATTTGTAATGAGTGACGTGTCTTATCCAATCCTTTCCAATATGTTAAGTAAAGTAACCTGAGAACAGGTTTTTCCTGGAGACTAGGAAGAGCTGTTGAATGCTACTCACCTGGAATGAAGATAGCGGAGAAACACTGTAGCAAAGGCTGTTTGTTATGTGTATATGAACTGCATAAACAAAAAGCAAGTAGGACAAAAGACAAGTCTCTAGGCTAGACTTCTTTTCACTCCAGCCCCTGCTGTCACTTCCTCTGCCTGCCTTCCTTGCTTTCCCAAAGGATGAGGTTTATAGCAATAACATGCTCACAAAGCAGGATGCCTTGTAGAGCAGTGCTAGCAGTCCAGCAGAGAGAATGCAAGTCACAAATGCAAGCCTGATTTTTAGATACATAATTTCAAGATTTTAGGAACTATATGGACTAATGAGAAGGCTCAGCAGGTAAAGGCACTTGCTGCACAAGGCTGGCAACCTGAACATATAATAGGAGAGAATCAACTCCATAAAATTGTCTTCTGACTTCCATATACTTGTCCACACAGATAAATAAGTAAATAAATAGATAATTTTAGGGGCTATAATTTCAGCAAAATGAAATGGGTGAAGTTAATCCTAATATTTAACTTAGCATATCCAAAATATTTAACATGCAATCAATATTAGGAATTACTGAGCTATTTTAGAGCCCATCCCAAGATGAACTAGCTGCCTGTTAAGTTAGGTGCTTAATTGTCACCTATGACTAGTGGTCACCAACTGGACAATGCTGATACAGAAAAAAAAAAAAAAAAAAAAAGACAAAAGCTGGGTGTGGTGGCACCCACTTTTAGTCACAGCATTTGGAAGATAAGCTGATCTCTTAAGTTTGAGGCCAGCCTGGTTTACAGAGCAATTTCCAGGCCAGCCAGGACTACAGAGGGAAACCCTGTACAAATAAACAAACAAACAAAAACTAACTAGGTTAAAAGATGAAATGTATCAGAGACCTCAGGACTTAGTTATTACATTCCTGGCAGCCAAAGGACAAAGGAAAGCCTGGGAATATGTAGTGCTCATCACAGGAATCAAAGAAGAAATTAGCCTGTGTGCAGAGACAATGAAATTAGCAAGCACTGTTCAAATAAATTTTGTTAGAGGCCAAAGCCAAGAGGCATATCTGTAGTCTCAGCACTTAGGACACTAAGGCAGGAAGATTGTGAGTTTGAGGCCAGCTTGAGCAACGCTCTCAAAAACAACCAGACAAAACAAAGCAACAACAAAAAATAAAGGACATAGTTAAGAATGCAAAGATATATAGCTGGGAATGCTAGGTGGCTGGTGAACACTGGAGGCTGAGGTAGGAGAATTATAAAGTCAAGGTCTGCCTGTGTTATATATAATGAAATCCTATCTCAACAACAGTAAAACCTACGAAGGACCTGATTTCAGTTGAGGCTTAATAAATGCGGTACAAATAAATTCCTTTTTTGGTAATTTATGATTTGGAGGACTAAAAAGAGAGTAAGAAAAAAAAAAAAAAAAAGGAAGTATCTTGCCCTAAAAATTAGCAGTCTTCTGGGCGAAGTGGCACACACCTGTAACTCAGCATTTAGGAAATAGAGGCAAGGTTATCAGGAGTCAAGGTCATGCCCAGCAATGTAGTAAATTTGAGAGCAGACTGGGCTACATGAGACTTTTCAACAGCAGTGAAAGTTGTAGTCGTAACTGACCTTTTGGGACATGTCAGCCTGAGTCACCCAGCATCTGAATTCTGTCAAGTGTTTGTGCTCATGGACATGGATTATTCATTAGGAAGACCTGAATCTTTTAGATACCAAGTCCACAGGAAGGATGTGATGAAGACGCAGAAAGTTGAAGGCTGAGACTAGTGGCCTGGAGTGGTCTCCAAAAAGCCATTAAAGCTCGATGACAGTATGGAAGACCTGGATTGGGTTACCAACTACACAGGAGAAAAGAATCTAAGTCAGAGTAATGGCATGCTCTTTTAATCCCAGCATTTTTTTTTTTTTTTTAAGTACCACCACTCCTTTAAATCCCAGGAGGTAGAGGCAGGAGGATCTGTATAAGTTCGATGCCACCCTAGTATACATAGCGATCTCCAAGATTACATAGACCCTATCTCAAAAAGCAAAACAAAACAACTAAAAGAAGGAGATGTTGATCTCTATTTGGAAATTGCCATCTTCATTACTGGAGACAGCCCATCCTGGGAAGAGAAAGCCAAAGAGTAGTGGGAGAAGAAACTGACAAAAGTCATGACCAAGAAGGAAGAACTGGGGCTGGAGAGATGGCTCAGAGGTTAAGAGCACTGACTGCTCTTACAGAGGTCCTGAGTTCAATTCCCAGCAACCACTTGGTGGCTCACAACCATCTGTAATGAGATCTGGTGCACTCTTCTGGCCTGCAGTCATACATGCTGTATACATAATAAATAAATAAATTAAAAAAAAAAAAAGAAGGAAGAACTTAGTTTCACACTAGTTGGTCTCCTTCCCACTTGGGAGGGAGGCTAAGACAGGATCTCAAGTTCAAGGCCAGCCTGGGCTACATAGTAAGATCCTTTCTTGAAAACCAAAGTGACGGGCTGGTGAGATGGCTCAGAGGTTAAGAGCACTGCTTTTTCTTCCAGAGGTCCTGAGTTCAATTCCCAGCAACCACATGGTGGCTCACAACCATCCGTAGTGAGATCTGGCGCCCTCTTCTGGCCTGTAGAGATATGTGCAGACAGAACACTGTATACATAATAAATAAATCTTTTTTTAAAAAAAGAAAACCAAAGTGACTATGGTGGGTTACACTTATAATCCTAATACTTGGGAGATAGAAGCATAAAGATCAAGAGTTTTAAAAGTCACTCTCAGCTACAGAGCAAGTTTGAAGCTACCATTGACCTACACAAAACTATCTCAAAGAAATAAAAAGGAGATCAGGAGCTAATAATGACAGAGATGAAGACCCCCCTGGGCAGCAGCAAATCAAGCTGGTAGGAACAACATGGGAGAGGTCCTCACCGCTCTGACTGGCAGGTGTTTTCTCAGCCATGCTAGATTAATTTAAGCAGTTTCCTTTTGACTTAGGAAAATCTATAGGCATTCAACAACTCACTATTCTTTTCTTTTTCCTATGGTGTTAGGGATAGAATTACATCCATTGCACACACTGGGCAAGCTCTGTTACTGAGCCATGTCCGCAGCCCTCACAGTCTTCTTTTGTGGAACTAGAGGAACCTAGCCTAGGCAGAAGCCCAACCTACTTTAGTACCTAAATTTTAAATTATGTAATTAAAAAATGTATGTGTATGGCTGTTTTGCCTACATGTATGTTTGTGCACCAGTTATGTGTCTGGTGCCTATGGAGGCTAGAGGTCAGATCCCCTGGGACTGGAGTTATAGGCTGTTGTCAGCCATCATATAAGTGCTGGGAATTGAACCTGGGTCCTTTGGAAGAGCAGCCAGTGCTTTTGACTGCTGAGACATCTTTCCAGTCTCTCTTTTTTTTCCATTTTGATTTTTAAGACAGGGTTTCTCTATGTATACCCCAGCTGTCCTGGAACTCGCTCTGTAGACCAGGCTGGCCTTGATCTCACAGAGATCCACCTGCCTCTGCCTCCTGAGTGCTGGGATTAAAGGCATGCACCACCACCACCCAGCATGAATAAGTATTTTAAAATACCAAAGAAAATTTTTTTACTGTTTTTCAGTGGCTAGAACTTCAGAGCAGAAATGATTTTATGTAGCAGCAGCTTCTAATAAAGTTTTTGAAGAAGACTAAAGTGGAGCTCTAAGATGATGGATGGCTCTGCATGTTGGTAGCTAGTCATGTGTTTTATTCACCATCATATAAAGAACCGGGCTCATAAGAGGCCCTTGCGGAATGAGAAACTGCCAATATACTGATTTCTGTTTGGGCAGAGTTGACAATGAGCTATTCTGACAATCGGCTCCCAGGTCCAGCTGTTCCATTCCACACCGCACTCCCAGTAAGGTATCAATTCAATTCTCCAAGTATTTGTTGAGTGCCTGCTGTCCTGTGCCTGACCAAAAGGAATGAAGCCAAGGGACAGATAATAGAGCCCTGCCAGGAGCACAGAGAGACTTTGCTGGGTTTCTATTAATGTGGCAGAGCAATCTGTAGCCAGTTCCAAGTTACAGTTGCCTATTTAGTGAATACTCTGTTTCACCCGTCAGCCCTTGTGTGCCTGTACCACCACCTCCACCTCCTCATTGCCTTCCTTTGCTTCTGCCTCCCTACTGTTGGGATTAGAGGCTTGAACCACCATGCCCTGCTGTTTTTTTGTTTGTTTTGTTTTAAAGACAGGTTCTCCCTAGTGCTGTGATTATAGGTGTTCTTTCTTGTGTGTTTACAAATGTGGGTGTGTGTACCTATATAGACATGTACATGTGTGTGGAGGCCCAAGGACAACCTGGGATGTCCTTCCTCATTTGCCATCCACTTTCCCCCACTTTTTTGAAAAAGGGTCTCTTAATGGCCTAGAGCTTGCCAGGCAGGCTAAGCTGACTAGCCAGAGAGCCCCAGGAATCCCCTGCCTCTGCCTCCCCAGTTCTGGGATTTTAAGTGTGTATCACCATGTTTGGAGAACTCAGGTCCTTATGCTTGCAGGGCAGCACTTTACCAACCAAACTGTCTCCCCAGTCCCTAAAGTATCTTTTTAGACTTGAAATAGAGTCTTAGAGAGCCGGAGAGATGGCTCAGAGGTTAAGAGCACTGGGTGCTCTTCCAGAGGTCCTGAGTTCAATTCCCAGCAACCACATGGTAGCTCACAACCATCTAAATGCCCTCTTCTGGCATGCAGGCATACATACAGGCAGAACACTGTATACATAAAGAAGAAAAAAATGTTGGGCTGTTGCTGCCAAACCTGATGACCCGAATTTGCTCCTCCAGACCCATGTGATTGAAGGAGAGCCCTCACACCTGCAAAATGCCTTCTGACCTCCCTAACTGTGCCATACACCTGAAACTTCATTCACGTGAAATCCCACAGCATTTGTCTTACTGAATGAGCATTTGTCCCATTGTCGTCCCTCACTAAACAACACCACAGGACAAGAACTCATACAGAACCCACACTTCAGTCACTGAGAGTAATCCAGATGATCTAGAGTGCACAGGACAATGTGTGTGCATTATATGCAAATGTATATTATCACATGCAAATGTAGCAGCACTCTCTATAAGGGACATGAACATTCAGACCCTGCATCCAAGGGGGTCCTGGAGACAGTCCCCCAAGGACTACATTTTAAAAAAAATAGCCTTAGATTTATTTTATGTGGATGAGTGTTTTACCTGTATGTATGTGCACCATAAATGCTCCTGGTGCCTGTGGAGGTCAGGAGATTGCCAGATGTCCTGGAACTGGAGTTAAAGATGGATGTGAGCTACCACACGGGTGCTGAGAACCAAACATGGGTTCTGTGCAAGAGGAGACAGTGCTCAGTGCTTTAACTGCTGAGCCATCTCTCCAGCCCTATGTACCGTCTTATATACAGTTTTAAAAAAATTATATAAGCCAGGCAGTGGTGGCACACTCAGGAGGCAGAAGCAGGTATGGATCTGTGTGAGTTTGAGGCCAGCCTGGTCTACAAAGCGAGTTCTAGGACAGCCAGGGCTGTTACACAGAGAAACCCTGTCATGAAAAAAAAGTATATACATGTATAAATATACATATATATGTGTGTATGTACATAATTTTATATGTACATATATACATTCACACACACAGGTTCTCATATAGCCCAGGTTGGCCTGGAACCCACTATGTAGCCAAGGATGACTTGAAGTCCTGATTCCCTCTGCTTCTACTTCCCAAATGCTAAGATTACAAGCATGTATCACCATACTTGGCTTTGTAAAAATCTTCCTTTTCCAGAGAAAACATCATTTAAATTTATTTTTTCAATTTAGATATTAAAGCTTGCAAGAATCAATGATTCTTATTCATGGTCTGCCCGATATCTATCCCCTTTGCACTATAATTTTATAGTTCCACTCCATTCTGATGCTGAGCTCAGCTTTTGAACCAGCCTGTGAGATGCTGATAAAATGAAGAAAACAAAAGATTTAAGGTTTAGTTTTGGGCACTGGGCATGAACTCAAGAGTCTTTTATATGCTAGGCAATTGCTCTAGCACTGAGCTACATTTCCAGCCTGGCAAATAGAAACTTTATAGGAAGACTTGATCTCCTGCTCTCTGCCAATGCCATGAGAAATGGCTGGAATGCTAGAGGGATGTGAGATATATCAGGTACTAGAGGTGAAAATGAGCCAATGACCTCAGCTGAGGCCAGATTAGATCAGTCTACAGTCAGCTAACACCCAATGTCAAGATTGGGAGGGTCACCTAACCCACAGATGACTGCAGGCAGATAGATGTATGAACTCAGCCACGATAAGAACCATCCAGGTAACTCAGAGTCATCAAAGTAAGAATTAATGCTTATTGTTTTAAGCCACTTGGTTTTGGATGGTTTGATGCACAGCAATAGCTAACCGACCCATTCTCCAGCTGCACTTTGGATAAAACTTTAACATCATCTGTTTTCTTACTTGTGAAATGAAGACACACCCTCCCTGAAGAGCTAGTATATGGCCTAAAGCAGATGCTCAACAAATGGAAGTAGCTGTGCTGTCAGTACTTCAGTCTGTGTGTGTGTTCCTGGGGTCTTGTGCATGCCAGGGTAAATACTCTAGGAACTCAGTTCTACTGTCAGCCCTCCATACTAACTTCTTTATTATTTGCTTAGTTTCTGTTTTCTCCCTGTAAACTTGAGGACAGGGACAAGAAGTTAGACTTCTGCTTCAATAAATACTCCACACTGAACTTGACAAAGACTGGGTACTGGTTTGATGGATACATGGAGTAATTAAAGAAGGAGTCAGTGATGAGTTAGATGTGTCACAAAGCAGGCCTGACTTCCAGATGCTTTGCCTTCCTTACTCTGCCACTCTTTGGAGAGAAGACACTCCATATAGTACTCATCTCACCAAACTGACTCACTGACCTGACCACCAAGAGGGTTAGGGTACACTTGTTTTGAATTGAGTTTTCTTTTCAAAACTTAAACAAAGAAACAAAAAACAACTGTAGATGTTGCCGGGCAGTGGTGGTGCACACCTTTAATCCCATTCCTTGAGAGGCAGAGGCAGGCAGATTTCTGTGAGTTCAAGGCCAGCCTGGTATACAGAGTGAGTTGTAGGACAGTCAGGGCTACACAGAGAAACCCTGTTTCAACCACCCCCCCCCCATCCAGAAAAGTCAAACAACATGGAACCATACGAGCAGACTCAGGAAGAAAGTTTTAATTTCCATGAAGAATGAAGAGTTTGGGACCTCCTAGAATACGTGTAAAGGACACTAGATCTTTGTAAATAAACCCTGTGTATTCCTTTGTAAGGCAGTATTTTTTTTTCTTTTCAAATTTTTGTATGTTCTCTTAAGCGCCCCCCTCCCCCCCCCTTTTTTTTTCTCGAGACAGCGTTTCTCTGTGTAGTCCTGGCTGTCCTGGAACTCTCTCTGTAGACCAGGATGGCCTCAAACTCAGAGATGCACCTGCCTCTGCCTCTGAGTGCTAAGACTGAAGATGAGCACCACCACTGCCTGGCTATACATGGTATTTTTAACTTTATCTAACCAATTCCAGGTTGACAAAAATTTCCAGTTTGGAGAATTACTAAGAATTTGAATCTGTTTTATTGCTAGCCAGTTTCTACCCTTTCTCAAGCATGTTGTGACATGATGTTGGAGGCTTGGAGCAATAATCAGATGAAGAAAGCTGATAGATTGACAGCCTAGCTTAAAGAGGGTTTCTGTTTAAGCTGCAGGTGGAGGGGAAAAAAAAATCAAAGGATGCCATGGAACATTGGCTACATAGTCAATATGTTCTGGAGGAAGGGAATCCCAGGGATAACTAACTTGACTCCTGCCTGCTGACTCCCAGCTTATCTTCACCATATTCTGCAATCCGGCCAACTTCAACAAGTCCTAGTAAGGTCCCTGCACTCGCATGGGCCTCTGATGGAAAGTGTCCCTTTCCAGAGTGATCTGCTTGGAATGTAGTTTCCTTCAACATTCCCCTGGTTATTCTTGCTTCAGGAGCCAACTCCAGTTTGAACTTTTCTGAGAAATTTTTCCTTATCCCCAAATCTGGATGTGGAATCTTCCTACTTGGCTCTCACCATACCCTATACTTACTGCCACGGTAGCACTCAGAACACTCTAATTATCTGCTCACTGTCTATCTGACCAGAAACTCCAGCAGGGCAGGGAACATGTTTTTCTCATACTTGGATGTCATCGTACACTCACTACCTGACTGCTATAGCTAAGTAAATGATAGAGGACAGGAGACACTAGAATTGAGGGATTGAGAGACTGCTGAAGGGTAAGTACAGGCAAAAAGAACAGAATAACAGAGGAAAAGCGAGCATCCCAGGGTGTGGGATATAGCTGAGACACAAGGCGTACTTAACATGCATGAGGCACTGGGTTTACTTTCACAACTCACTTCCCTCAAGGAAAAAGACAAGCATTCCAGCTGTGGGCAAAGGCCAAGGCTCCATCCATGGTGGCATGTTCTAGTGTGAACTCAGAAATTTGGAAGACCTTAAAGTGACACAAACTAGAATGAAAAAAAGTGTGTATGGTTAGAGTACAGGCTGGAGAGGTGGGCAGAAGCCACCCTGAGATGCTCCTTTATTCTAAAAACAGCAGGAAGCCACAGGATGTATATTAATTTGGGGGTAAGGAGAGTGAACAATATCAAATTTTTACTTAATATTTTTGAAGTATGCAAAGTAGAAGGGAATGCAGGATGGTAGCTAGGACTGAGTAAAAATTATTTACACTTAGGAGGCAGAGGCAGGATGATCACAAATTTGAGGACAGCCTGGGCGACAAAGGAAGACCAAGTCTTTAAAAGAAAAAACAACAACAACAGCAACACAAAACAATAGTGGGGCTGGAGAGATAGCTCAGCAAAGACCACATACTGCTCTTGAAGAGAGCCTAAGTTTGGTTCCTAGCACCCACATTGGTAGCTCATAACCACCTGTAGCTCCAGATCCAGGGGGCCAGATGCTCTATTCTGGCTTCTGAGGGCTCTTGCTCACATGTATCACACACACATTTTATTACTTTTATGTGTGTCATAAAATAACAAAGTAGTTATAATATGACACACATAAAATAATAAAAATGAGTATTTTAGTCAGGTGGCGGTGTTGCTCGCCTTTAATCCCAGCACTTGAGAGGCAGAGGTAGGTGGATCTCTGTGAGCTTGAGGCCAGTGTGGTCTACAAAGTTCGTTCCATGATAGCCAAGCTACACAGAGAAAAGCTTTCTTGAAAAACAAAAACAATCCCCCCCCCCCCAATTTTAGAAAGACATTTAGCTAGGGATGGTGGTGCACACCTTTAATCCCAGCACTTAGGGAGGGAGAGGCAAGTGGAGCTCTGTGAGTTTGTGTCAAAAAAAAAACAACAAACATTTAGGGGCCTAAAGGAGGATTTGGAGGTGAGGCAATGCAGGAAAGTAGATTTGATCAAAACCATTATATGCTTATATGCATGTATAAAATTCTCAAACAAGAAGAGACTTTTAGGTATTAAGTGGACTATATTAGAAATGTAAGAGTTATTAAGAGTAACACTTGGGGGTTTGTATACATTGTAGGATTACTGGATGAATCCCAGGTTTGGAAGAGAGGGTTGGAGTGCATAGAGAAACAGTGAAGTTGACATGCCTCACATACATCCTGAAGGAGATGTTAGGGACACAATTGGTTATACAGATCTGGAACTTAAAAGATGAAGGCTTGGCTGGAGATATGCAGGTGGCAAATAAAGGTGTGGGTGTTGATGAGAACTAAGAAGAGGGTATAGTGAGGTGGAGAAACAGACGACTAACCCCAGAGAAACTTTAAAATAGTAAGAGACCAATCAGGGCCAGTGAATCATGGCAGTTTCAGACCTCAGGTATCCTGGCAGCTGTTTCTTGCTTAATTTAAATGCATTTGATTCCCATTGCTTCAGTCTCTAGTTTCCTTTCTTCATTAATCATTTCAAGGATGGATTTGAAACTCATTCAGGTTGAAATGTAAATAACTCAAGATGGTCATACAGGTTCTTTTACCCTCGGGCAGTTTATCGTAATTCTTGAGACAAGTACAAGCTGCTATAGATGCAGCCAAGTCAAGCTAAATAAAGATAGTTTGACCTTAAGGAACTGGAATCTACTTCTAGTTTTGTCATTGGTGTGGTGTATGATCTTGGGCAAGTCACTTATCTCTGGGTTTCAGTTTTTCAATCTGTGGAATGGGGATAAATATCTTTGACTCATAGGGCTGTTTTAATAGAAAAAGAGTGTATAAAAGAACTTGAGAAGTTACTAAATCTGTCATGAAGAATGTAGAAGAAATGAAGATCTAAATTGTAGCTTCCAGAAGCCCACCAGGCAGGGATGTAGGAGGAAAAGGCTAATTTACAGACAACACTCATAGGCGTGTGGATGGGAGGAACCCGCTGATTCCCTGAAAAAGGTCTTGTTTGGAAGAGTAAGGAAAAGGGGACTTTTAAGCCCCATGGCCTTTTCTTCATCTCCAGAATTAAGGGCTGTGAATTACTCTGATGTGTCATGTTAAACAAGTTCTGGTTCCCTAGAGGAAAACCAACACCATGCCCGAGGGCGTTTCTGATTTCCCTGTGTCTGGGACTTGAGGCACCCATATTGGGGAAGCGCCATGCTTGCGCTGAGGTGCCAAAATATGTATGGGTATGGATACCCAGTCTCCCAGTTCATCTGGAGTGTTGTGTTCACCGTGACCGGGGATGAGTGTTTGGGGAGAATCTCAGGTCCCCAATTGGGAAAGTTCTTACTCTTTTTATGGGGTTCTTCCCCTTTCAGAGAGCTTTAGTGTCCTAGAAAGATTTTCCTATTTTCCCGCCCAACTCACCCGCAGTCTCTTACCCTCCGGCCTCAGCGTCCCACTACCTGAGGGTTACTCCGCGCAACTCCATGGCAACTACCTTCGTCATCACGCCCCAGACAGCGCCATGAACGTGCTCGTGGTGCCTTCTGGGACGTGTAGTTCAATCGGGGCAGGCGCCGAAGCCTCGGGGTTTGCTGGGATTTGTTGTTCTTGTTACCGTCAAGGCAAGACCGGGATCCGGAAGTAGTATTACCCCTTTTTCCTTTAGAGTGGCCCTCGCACTTCCTTTTCCCGGGTCCTCCACTGTGCCCGGCTAACAACAGCCGGCCGGGGCCAATGAGAGGGCGGCGAGAGGGGGCGGGACCATAGTTTAAACTAATTGTGTCTTCACCGTGCGGGATATATCTCGAGGCGAAGTGCGGTCCGGCGTGCGCGTGGCGGAGCAGTGCGCGGCCAGGTAACCGGCGCGGGTCCTTGGCTGGCGTGCGGCCTGGGTGCTCTCGTGATGGCCAGGCCTAGAGAGGGTGCTGACCACTCCGGTGCGAGAGGAAGGCCTCCTAAGTAACTGAGGGTGAAAGGAGACCCTACAGGGGGGCAGGTTTGTGGGAGCCAGGAATGTTCGAGGGGGTGGGTCTGTTTGGGGCCTTGTCAGTGAAATTATGGTTGAGGACCGCGGTAACTGGGGTTGTGGAATACTCAAAGGATTGTACCTGAGGGTCCTGTGACGCCAGGTGCTCGCTTATTATTGATAGCAGCAGTGGCATCTCTTAGCTTCCACTATGTTTCTGATATTGTGTTGCACGGTATAGAGGATCTGATTTTTAATTTTCCTAACAGCCTTGTTCATGTTTTACAGGTGGGGACTTTGAGGTTTATAATGTTTTACCTTGGCAAGGGTTGCACAGTTGGTACGAGTTTCGCTGTATTTGGGATTTTTGAGGGCTGAGCATAAATGATGGGAAGGGACTCTGTTGGGATGCCCTTTGTATATAAACAATGAACTTACCTACCTAACTTACCTGCTTCTTGGTTTGAGGTGAGGGGTAAATCAGATACATTGTTTCTGCAAGCCCCTTCGAGAATACAAATTTAAGATCTTTTTGTTGTTTTGTTTTTCAAGACAGGGTTTCTTCTCTGTTTAGCCCTGGCTGACCTGGAACGTGCTCTCTAGACCAGGCTGGCCTCTAACTCAGAGATCCGCTTGCCTCTGCCTCCTGAGTGCTGGGATTAAAGGTGTGTGCCAGTACGCCAGGCACAAATTTAAGGTTTTAAGTGCAGTGACTGTTGGAAGGTTGTAGGTGAAAGAAAGCCCATTTGGGTTGCTACTGCGTCCTCTGGGTAACCCTCTTGCTTATCTCTGTGCTCGTACTTGTCATCTGTATTATTAGAATCCCTTTCTGTATTTGTCGCCCTTTTAGATAGTGACTTATTTGTTACTACATCCTGATGGCTTCTCAAGATATGAGCATGCCATGGCCATTACTATGTGCCTTGGAATGTTGTATTTTCTTGGGTTGGAAGGAGATAGAAGCCTAGCTTACCCAACTTTTGGTTCTTTTGTTTGTTTTGTTTTGGTGCATGGTAGGCAAGCACTCTATTACTGAACTATATCCTTAGCCCATTTTTTTGGTGGCATTTTTTAAAATTAATTTATTTTATTTGCATTGATGCTTTACCAGATCTTGGAGTTACAGACAGTTGTGAGCTGCCACGTGGGTGCTGGGAATTGAACCCATGTCCTCTGGAAGAACAGTCAGTGTTCTTAACTGCTGAGCCATCTCTCCAGTCCAGTAGTGGTATTTGTTTTAATTTCAGAGTAAAGTTATCCTTTTTTGGTGGGGGATGGGGATGAGACTGCCCCCTGAAAACATAATTTACTTACTTGTTTTCATCCAAGTCTGGTCTTTGTGGTTTAGTCTTTTGTTTCCAAAGTTCTGGGTTTGTCAAGTATTACTCTGTTAGGGTGAGAAGCCATCCTGGTATGGAGGGAGGAGTCAGACTTCTTGGCCTATGTATATCTTGACTGCTGTGACGGTATGTTCAGATCAAGTGAAGCTTTCAGTCCCAGGGATAGGTATGCGTGTTGTGTTTTTGTGTGGTGTTTTCTCCTTTAGGGGAAGAAGCACAAAGGATTCTTTTGTTGACCCAAGTTCCAGCAAATGATAACTAATTATAATGCTTGAATCTTAGTCTAAAGCCAGTCCTGCTTGCTCAGATTTTACCTGATGGCTAATTAAGAAACACTTCTCTTTAGACATTTCTTTTTTACTTATGAAATATAGAAGTGGGACAAATATTTTGAACTAAGAGTTCTAGAATTGTTAGGATGCAGATGTAGCCTTACCCTTGGATGCCTGAACAGCTGAGAGCAAGGGCTGTTTTGATAATCTGTGTCTAATTGATAAGAACACATGGTCAGCCAGGCAGTGGTGGCGCACACCTTTAATCCCAGCACTCGGGAGGCAGAGGCAGGTGGATTTCTGAGTTTGAGGCCAGCCTGGGGTACAGAGTGAGTTCCAGTAGAGGTGCCAAAACTACACAGAGAAACCCTGTCTTGAAAGAACACATGGTCAGAAGGTACTGAAGTCAGTGAACTTACCTATTATACACTAAGCTTATCAAAAAGTGTTCAGATTCAAAATCAGCATTTGCAAGAATGAAACTTACCGAAGGTGAAGATCCATCTCAGTGTTGAACTCCCTCCCGCCCTCGTATTTTTCTTTTTGCAGTGTTAGGGAACAAGTGCAAGGCCTTGTACATTCCAGGTCCTTCTACCACTGAACCACATCTCTAGCCCAAGCAATTCTAGTAATATATATTTTTTTTTGTAACAAATTTTTTTTTTATTATTAAGAAATTTTCTGTTCATTTTACATACCAACCACAGATCCCCCCTCCTCTCTCTACCCGCCACCCAACCTTTCCTCCCCAGTCCACACCCCATTCCCACCTCCTCCAAATCAAGATCTCCCATGGAGAGTCAGCAGAGCCTGGTATATTCAGGCAGGTCTAAGCCCCTCCCCCCTGCACCAAGGCTGTGCAAGGTGTCACACCTTAGGGCACTGGGCTCATGCACCAGGGACAGATCCCTATCCCCCTGCCTGCCCCCCCCCCAAAAAAAAAAAGTTCAAGCTAAACAACTGTCTCGAGTATTCAGAGGGCCTAGTCCAGTCCCATGTGGGCTCCACAGCTATTGGTCCACAGTTCATGGGTTTCCACTAGTGT
The DNA here is from genome assembly GCF_949786415.1 of Peromyscus eremicus. Lineage (NCBI taxonomy): Eukaryota > Metazoa > Chordata > Mammalia > Rodentia > Cricetidae > Peromyscus > Peromyscus eremicus. Next base: position 98,200,363 of record NC_081416.1, on the reverse strand, counting down.
GGCTGGTCATCTCTGCACATTTTCCCATCATGTTCTCGATGTCCCTTGCTTATAGAATCCCTCTTCTCTCCAATCGATGGGATTCCTGGAGCTCGGCAATTCTAGTAATACTGTTTTTATGCTGTTAGTATTTCATTGTCCACGCATGTTTACTGCTTGTCTCTTCATTTTTTGGCACTTTGTTCTTTCCTGTTTTTGTTGAATTCGATGTGTTATTTCTTTAGAAATTTCCTGCATTGGGAGGTAAGGCTGGGTGTCTCTTAGTGATAAACATTGTTTTATTGAAAAAATGTCTTTATTTCATCTTCATTTTAGCTGGACACTAGGCTTCCAGCTGTTTCAACACATTTGAAAATGTGACTTAATTGAATTTCTGTCCCTTTGTTTTCTCCCTTTTTTTTCTTTGAGACAAGGTCTCACTGTGGAGCTTGGGCTGGCTTGCAGTTTGTATGTAGTGCTGGCCTCACAATCACAGAGATCCACCTTCATGCTTCTGCCTCCTGAGTGCTGGAATTCAGCTTTGGTTCTTTCCTGAACTATGCTCATGGTTTACTGTTTCATCGTAGGTAACCTGTCTTCCTCTTTAAGATCCTCTTGCTTGTCATTTATGTTCTGTATTTCGTTGCATGGTGTGATTTAATTTTTTGTTTAAAATTACACATACACACACACACACACACACACACACACACACACACACACACACGGCTGGGCGGTGGTGGCGCATGCCTTTAATCCCAGCACTGAGGAGGCAGAGGCAGGCGGATCTCTGTGAGTTTGAGGCTAGCCTGGGCTACAGAGTGAGTTCCAGGAAAGGCGCAAAGCTGCACAGAGAAACCCTGTCTTGAAAAACCAAACAAAAAAGTCATATTAGCTCTTTCAGCACTCTCTCCTTCCGTATTCTCCCCCCTTCGCGCGCGCAGTCTTTTATTCTCTGTCTCTCTCCCCTTCTCTCTTTCTCCTCCCCTCTCTCTCAATAAAGCTCTAGAAAGGTAAAAAAAAAAAAATTACACACACACACACACACACACACACACACACACACAGACACTTGTGCCATGGCAGATGTGTGGAGGTCAGCAGACAACTTTGAGAGAACTTGGCTTTGGTTCCCAAAGGGGGACTTGACTTGTCAAGGGGACAGGCAGTCAGTAGTGGGGGTAGAGCATTGGCAATTGGGGTATCAGCAGCAAGAGAGAGTGACACTAATGGGGGACACTGAGGAGAGGCACATGAAAGCAGTGGGAGGCATTAATGGGCGTATCAGTGAAGAGGAGGAGAAAGTTTCTTGGATGACTTTGATTCAAGTGGCCATGAGAGTGAGTGTGTGTGTGGGAGAGGAGATGGTTTGGGTTTAGTTAAGTCTTATTTCTTGTTTGTTTGGTTTTTGAGACAGGGTTTCTCTGTGTAGCTTTGGCCTGGAACCCAGAGATCCCCCTGCCTCTGCCTCTTGAGTGCTGGAATTAAAGGTGTGTTCCACCACCACCCGACTAGTTATGTCTTGTAATTGTGAGTGTAGGATTTGTTTGGAGTGTTTGATGTCTAAGGACGTCTAGACAGTTAATGAATTTAGGGGAGTTAGTTGGCGGTGGATGTTTGGCAGTAATTGGGAAGAAGAAAAGTACGAATGTGAGAAGAGAGATGAGATTTGTGGGGACAAGTGATCTTGAGGTAACTGGAACCAGAGGGTGAGGATGATGATTGATAATGGAGGGGTCAGTCTGATGTGGCCGTCTGACAGAAAGGTGCTGCCATCCATCTAAAAAGTGTAGGCAGAAGTAGCTAGAGGACGCTCTTGTGTATGAGAGGGATGGAGGAGGAGGTTTTTGAGAGTTTTGGACAGGAGTATAGAGGATCTAGGGAATGTTTTGGGGGTAAAGGAATAAGAATGGAGGAGTTGAGGGGAGAACAGGTAGAAATGTGAGTGGTCTCTTTCCCCTCCCTCCCAGGGTTTCTCTGTGTATCTGTGTAGCTAGGCTGTCCTACAATTCACTCTGTAGACCAGGCTGGCCTCGTACTCATAGAGATCCACATGCCTCTGCTTCTGGAGTGCTAGGATTAAAGTCGTGCATCACCACTGACCAGCTATGAATGATGAGTTTTTGCTAAAAGAAGTTTGGAGGATAGAATTTGAGGCAGTGGAAGAGATTTAGGAGTTGAGGGAGATAGTAGTATGAATAGATTGAGATTGTGAGGGGCAAAATGGATTGAGAGGGAATCCCAGAGTTTGTTAGATTTACAGATGAGCAGAGAAGTGGGGGCAAGAACACATGCACAGGGAGGCCACCAGGGAAGGTGGTGTCTAGAGTTCTGGAGAGGTAAGAGACGGGCAAAGTGTGGTTAGAATTTTTTTTGGGTCACCAATCAGCTCCCAAATAAAGACATGGAGACTTACTAATTACGAATGCTTGGTCTTAGCTTTGGCTTGTCCCACTAGCTCTTTTAACTTAATTTAACCTGTTTTTATTCATATGTTTTGTTTTGGGGCTTTTTAATCTTTTTTCATTCTGTATGGCCTACTCTTCTGCTTCCTCTGTGTCTGGCTGGCTGGTGTCTCCTGGTGTCTTTTTCTTTTTTTTCCCAAGCCTAAATTCCTCTTTTTTTTTTTTTTTTCGAGACAGGGTTTCTCTGTGTAGCTTTGCGCCTCTCCTGGCACTCACTTGGTAGCCCAGGCTGGCCTTGAACTCACAGAGATCCGCCTGGCTCTGCCTCCCAAGTGCTGGGATTAAAGGCGTGCGCCACCACCGCCCGGCCTAAATTCCTCTTTCTACTTACTCTCCCTGTCTGGAAGTCCCGCCTATACCTCCTCCCTCATTATTGGTCATTTAGCTTTTTAAAATTTTTTTATTTTTTTATTAGACCAGTCAGGTGCCTTCGGCTGGCAAGGTAAAACAGCAACACATCTGTAGTTGCTTTTATTTTTTTTTACTCTTTGGAGGCCCGCCATCAAGCTCCCAAATAAATATATGGAGACTTAGTCTTATGAATGTCCAGCCTTAGTTTGGCTTGTTTCAAGCCAGCTTTTCTAACTTAAATTGTCCTGTTTCTCTTTAACTATGTTTTGCCTGTGGGCTTTTACCTTTCTTTATATATCGTTCTTTCCATCTTACTCCATGGCTGGCTGGATGGCTGGCCCTGGCATCCTCTTCCTTTCTCTGTTTTTTTTTTTTTTGTTCCTCTTCTCTCAAGCCTAGATTTCTCCTCCTATTTATTCTTTCTGCCTGGCAGCCCTGCCTACTCTCTCCTTCCAAACTATTGGTGGTCCAGCTCTTTATTAGACTAATAGGTGTTTTAGGCAGACAAAGTAACACAGCTTTGCAGAGTTAAACAAATGCAACATAAAAGAATGCAACATATCTTTGCATCATTAAACAAATATTTCACAGCATAAATGAATATAACATATCTTAAACTAATAATCCACAACACACATCTTTACATAGTTAAATATTCTGCAGCATAAAAAATGCAACACATCTTTGCATAGTTAAATATTTCACAACAGAAGAGGGAGTCAGATCCTCTGGAACTTGTTAGAGACAATTGTGAGCCACAATGTAGGTGCTGGGAATCAAGCCTGGGTTTTCTGAAAGGGCAGTACTTTTAACTGCTGAGCCATCTCTCCAGCCCTCTGTCATACATTTCTGACACTAGCAGATTGTTAAGTTGTGAGTTCATTAATTCAACTCTCAGTTTCTTTGTTTCCAGCTCTGGGGGTTCCTTTTCTTTCTTGGCTTTCTTTCTTGCTTGCTTTTGCAGTAGAACATAGGGTCTTTCATATGCTAGGCAAGTGTTCTGCAATGAACTGCAGTCCCTCTCTTCTCCTCTCCACTCCCCCTTTTGAGACAAGGTCTTTCTAGCTCTGTGTGTCTTGGAGCTCCCTCTGTAGACAAAACTCACAGAAATCTGCCTGCCTCTGTCTCTCTAGTGCTGGGACTAAAGGTGTATGCCACCACACCTGGTTCCTTTTTTTTTCTTTTGAACTCAGTTTATCTATGTGAGTGTTTGGGTCCAGTCAGCAAAACAGAAACCACATGCCAGTGATTTTAAGAGTGAATTCAATAAAGGAAATAGTTTTGAGTCTTTGTTGGAGGGCTTAACAAGCCAAAAGAATCTTTTTATTTTTATTTTTTTATTTTTATTTATTTATTTATTTATTTATTTATTTTTTAAGATTTATTTTATTTATCATGTACACAGTGTTCTGTCTGCATGTATCCCTGCAGGCCAGAAGAGGGCACCAGATCTCATTATAGATGGTTGTGAGCCACCATGTGGGTGCTGGGAATTGAACTCAGGACCTCTGGAAGAGCAGCCAGTGTTCTTAACCTCTGAGCCATCTCTCCAGCCCCTTTATTTTTATTTTTTATTTTTTCTATTATTAGCTTGATGCAGTACAAATTCTTATCCTAATAGTGAAATGTTTCACTGAAGCTTGCCCAGTGATTGAGTAAAACCAAAACTTATAAGCCACAGTCATCCTAGGGTCCCCCCTGCTATGTAGCCTCCCTGGTTCTGTGGGTTGCAGTCTGATTGGTCTTTGCTTTATATCTAGTATCCACTTAGGAGTGAGTACATACCATGTTTGTCCTTCTGAGTCTGGGTTACCTCACTCAGGATGATATATTCTAGTTCCATCCATTTGCCTACAAATTACATGCTGTCATTGTTTTTCTCTGCTGAGTAGTACTCCATTGTGTATATGTACCACATTTTCGTAATCCATTCTTCAGTTGACGGGCATCTAGGTTGTTTCCAGGTTCTGGCTATTACAAATAATGCTGCTATGAACATAGTTGAGCATGTATCTTTGTAGTATGATTGAGCATTCCTTGGGTATATGCCCAAGAGTGGTATGGCTGGGTCTTGAGGTAGATCGAGTCCCAATTTTCTGAGAAACCACCATACTGATTTCCACAGTGGTTGTACAAGTTTGCACTTCCACCAACAGTGGAGGAGTGTTCCCTTTGCTCCACATCCTCTCCAACATAGACTGTCATTAGTGTTTTTGATCCTAGCCATTCTGACAGGTGTAAGGTGGTATCTTAGAGTCGTTTTGATTTGCATTTCTCTGATGACTAAGGATGTTGAGCATTTCTTTAATTGTCTTTCAGCCATTAAGATTCTTCTTTTGAGAATTCTCTGTTTAGCTCTATAGCCCATTTTTTAATTGGATCGTTCAGTATTTTGATGTCTAGTTTCTTGAGTTCTTTATATACTTTGGAGATCAGTCCTCTGTCAGATGTGGGGTTGGTGAAGGTCTTTTCCCATTCTGTAGGCTGTCTTTTTGTCTTATTAACTGTGCCTTTTGCCCTACAAAAGCTTCTCAGTTTCAAGAGGTCCCATTTATTAATTGTTGTTCTCAGTGTCTGTGCTACTGGTGTTATATTTAGGAAGTGATCTCTGGTGCCAATGCGTTCAAGAGTACTTCCTACTTTCTCTTCTATCAAGTTCAGTGTAGCTGGATTTATGTTGAGGTCTTTGATCCACTTGGACTTGAGTTTTGTGCATGGTGACAGATATGGATCTATATGTAATCTTTTACATGTTGACATCCAGTTATGCCAGCACCATTTGTTGAAGATACTTTTTTTTCCCCATTGTATAGTTTTGGCTTCTTTGTCAAAAATCAGGTGTTCATATGTGTGTGGATTAATGTCAGGGTCTTCAGTTCAATTCCATTGTATGTCGGGTTTTTTTGTTTTGTTTTTTGTTTTTTAAGATTTATTTATTTATTTTGTATACAACATGTTTGACTACAGGTCAGAAGAGGGCACCAGATCTCATTATAGATGGTTGTGAGCCACCATGTGGTTGCTGGGAATTGAACTCAGGACCTCTGGAAGAGCAGTCAGTGCTCTTAACCTCTGAGCCATCTCTCCAGCCCTGTATGTCGGTTTTTATGCCAGTACCAAGCTGTTTTTATTACTGTAGCTCTATAGTAGAGCTTGAGGTCAGGGATGGTGATGCCTCCAGAAGTTGCTTTATTATACAGGATTCTTTTAGCTATCTTGGGTTTTTTGTTTTTCCATATGAAGTTGAGTATTGTTCTTTCCAAGTCTGTGAAGAATTGTGTTGGGATTTTGATGGGGATTGCATTGAATCTGTAGATTGCTTTTGGTAAGATTGACATTTTTACTATGTTAAAGCCAAAAGAATCTTAAAGAAAGTAGTCTTGGTATATTAACTGTATGAAGTGGCTTCCTTATCCACAATTGAGAACAGAGGAAGGTTATCAGACTCAAGAAGTCTGGGGGGATGTGGGACAGCTGTACCCAGATTCTCTGGGGAGTGTATGTTGCCTGGTTGCCACTGGTTTCTTAGGCACTCCTAGGAGGTCCCTGGAGAAATCAGGCTTAGTGCATGCCTGCTCAGCTGACGCAGAGGCCACTGGGGTGCACTGCAAGGTTGGTTTCTCTTCATTCCTCCTTCTAGAGCCTCAGGACTATGAGCCAAAATCTAGGTTACAAAGAGGGTGGTCTGTGTGAAGAGGGAGAGGCCTGAGCTAGAAGTGAGCCCCTTAGAGCCAGTAGAGAATTCATCTAGCAAGTTCATTTATTTTATTTTATTGTTATTTTTTTCTTTTTTTGATTTTTCCTGACAGGGTTTCTCTGTGTAGTTTTGGTGCCTGTCCTGGAGCTTGCTCTGTAGACCAGGCTGGCCTCGAACTCAGAGATCCACCTGGCTCTGCCTTCTGAGTTCTGGGATTGAAGGCATGCGCCACCACCGCTGGGCTGCTCATTTGTTTATGACTTCAGAAATGCAGAGAAACTGTTACATTTGGTCCACATAGCCTACTCAGGGCTCTCCCCCAGAATAGAGAAAAGATTTACATCTTATGGAGTAGTTGTTGGCTTTTTTATGTGCATTGGTGTTTTGCCTGCATAAGGGTGTTGGGTAACCTGGAACTGGAGTTACAGACAGTTGTGAGCTGCCATGTGGGTGCTGGGAATTGAATACAGGTCCTTTGGAAGAGCAGCCAGTGATCTTAACCACTGAGCCATCTCTCCAGCCCCCAAGTCTTTTTTAAATAAATTAAAAAAAATTATGTGTATGGGCGTTTTGCCTGCACTACTGTGTATATTGCCCTTGGCTGGAGGAGGTCATGAAAATTTCTGCGGAATTGGAGTTATGGGTGGTTGTGAGCCGCCAAGTAGGTATTGGAAACTGCTGGGGTCTCTGGAAGAGCAGCCAGTACTCTAAACTGCTGAGCCATCTCTCCAGTCCCTCATTCTGACTTTTATTTGTTTTAATGATTTATTCATTTATTGTGTGTACAGTATTATTACATGTACAATAATATGCATAAATATCCCTGCAGGCCAGGAGAGGGCACCAGATCTCATTATAGATGGTTGTGAGCCACCATGTGAGTGCTGGGAATTGAACTTGACCTGTTGAAGAGCAGCCAGTGTCCTTAACCTCTGAGCCATGTCTCCAGCCCCCTCATTCTGACTCTTTAGTAAAATGCCAAGCATGTTGGTTTGAGAAGCAGGCTCCCTTGTACACAGTGCTATAGATCTTACCCTGATTAATGGAGGTTTTCAGGGACTATTTCTTTACCCTTCCTTCTGATAAACTGGGGGAGTAGCTATTTGGAAAGGGAAATAGCTTGGCTGCCATTGATTGGGAGGAGAGACCTAAGATTATTGGTTGGCTATTAAGTAGTCAGTCACTAATAAGGACCACTTGGCAGAAGTGGAGTGACGTAATGGTTGTAGCAGGGATGGGGCGTCAGAACACAGCGTGCTCCTGGACTGAGGCTCCTCTTGGCAGCTGTGTTGTGTTGCCTTTTCTTCCTGTCCCATTTAAGGGCCAGTTTCTTTGAAGGTAGTGCAGGAAATGCCAGTGACTCAGCCTTGCAGATTTCTTCTGCTTGTTGCAGCTGCGGACTGGTTTGTCTGGTAAGGAGTAAGACTGCATATCTTCCAGCACACTTACCTGACCACTTGAATGCCTTCTTATGTCTTGCCAGAGATATTTTTCAGGCTGTTAAGTTTTGGTGCCTTGTGGCAAGGTGAATGTAGTATGACCTTAACACGTCTTTTGCACCTATTCCTGTAATCCTAGCACTTGGGAGGCTAAGGCAGGAGGATCATGAGTTGGAGGCCAGCCTGGTTTATATAGTAACTTCCAGGCTGCAGGCTGTATGGTGAGACACCATCTCAAAAACAAAACATAAGATTGAGTTTAGAGTCTGGTGTTGTGGTGGATGCCTTTAATCCCAACATTTAGAGGCAGAAGCAGGTGCATCTCTGAGTTTGAGGCCACCCTGGTCTAACTACATAGCAATACAAGACCTTATCTAAAAACAAATTAAAGTTGCAGGAACTTTATCTGGTGTTTTGTTAAGGAAGCTGAATCTAAAACATAGATAAACAAAGTACAATTTTTGCATGGCAGTGTATAATTTAAACTTGATTGTGTTGTCTAATTTGTAAACTTTCTAGGAGTTATGAGAACCTTTCAGTAGCCCTTGGAATAACTAGGAAAAACTTTGACAGGAAGATGGGGTTTAAAAGAGGGTCAGAATTAGAGGCACGTGGATTATGGTTACTTAAATAAGCTGTGATTTGGGCTTCCCACCACACTATTTAGGTTTTATATCATGAAGTATAAATGATGGTTCTGTGGTGTTTGTACTTTTCTACCACGAAGCCTAATGGTATATAGAAGTTTTGCTTAGGCTTCATGCTTCATACAGGTCCAGAAACTTGCCAGCATTGTGCCAGCTCTTTGACCTTGGGGAAATTTCCTCACTTGCAAGACAGAATGACTACAGAAAATTATTTAAAAAGTTATTGTGGTGTTCACAGTAAGATATTGTATAAGTAATTGAATGCCTTTTGGAGGGCCAGTGCTCCCTCATTTTGCCATATGGCTCACTGGAACATTCATTCCTGTGACTTGTCTTATGCCTGAAGGTTTCTTTGCGCCTCTTGGACAACTGAAACAGAATGAGACAGGGCTAGGGTTATGCACAGAGAAGTGGAAAGAGTGGCTGGATGAATTGCAGTCTACTTTAGAATAGTGGGGAAAAAGGGCGAATAAGTAGCTAAAGGCCATACAGTGGACTTGGAAACTTCAGCCAAAGAATTTAGATCTGATGCCTGAGAAAAAAATATTGCAAGGTTTTTGAGCCAGAGAGAACTGTTTAAAAAGGAGAGTGGTGTAGAGACTCCTGAGAGACTTTTCCTGGTTTAGACACCATAACCCTCACAACGTAGGGCCTCCTAAATGCTGACCCAGTGGGGGTGTGGTTTGGCATTCTTGCTGCAGGAGCCCTGTGTTTCTGCCCAGTGACTCTTCGTGCTCTCGTCATTGACTCATCCCATTGGCCTGGCCTCATTGCTCCCCTTCTGGTCGCCCTGTGATCCAGAGCTCCAGGGCTGCCTAGGATGATGGGAGCTTGAGTTGCCTAGCAGTGGGTGGGATATGGGAATGAATAGCATTCTCATCCCTTTGCCCTGGCCCTGAGTAGAGGCAAGTTCAAGTTCAGATTGCTGCAGATTACTGTTCAAACTTACAGGGGTTGTCTACCAGGAGGTAAGTCAAGATGGTTCCTGCCCTTTCTCTGCCTTTATATGGATTGGCTTTTTTTGTCCAAGTTTTCTGCTACTTTTCCCTGATCTAGGCTCTACAAGATGTCAGTCATGAAACAAACAGGTCATTGTATGAGGTGAGAAGAATGTCTAGAAGTTTTCACTGGCCCCTGCTGTGTGGTAGTTTACCTAGAAGTCTTGTGAACCCAGACACTAAACATAGGCTCATGCCTGTTGGAAATCACTAGAAAGGTTCTGGTCTCAAACACATTGCTTCTCAGCCTCTGGATTTTAGAGCCATTCTATGTGTGTTTTACTGTCCTGTGTTAGCTCCCATCCCTTTGGGCACAGAAGGAAAAGACAGTGAAAAGGGGAAGCTGTGTAGATAAGCATGTGCTTATGTTTTATGTAGAGAGTCAGTATATTTGGGTTTCCATACTCTTGCTAATTAGTAGTGTGACCAGGGACCAGTTGCCTAACTCAGTGGACTAGAGTTTCCTCATATTTAAAAATGGACAGCTTCGGTTGTATAGTCTTGGAGAGTTTTTCCAGAGTCAAAATTGATGTAAGTTTATTTTTTTTATGTGGAAAAAAAAATGTGTATTTGTTGACAACATCCAGAGCCTCGTAATTAGGAGGCAGCCGAACATATGCCTTTTTTTCTCTGCCAGGCCTTATCAGGATATTGGCTTTGGCCATATCAATGTCATAGGTGTTTTTCACAGCTTGTTTGATCTAGTGCTTGTTAGTCTTGACATCCACAATAACACAGATATGTTGTTATCTTCTGTCTTCTTCATGGCTGACTCAGGGCTTGGGGGAACTTGATGATGGCATAGTGGTCAGGCTTGTTTCTCCTGGGTGTGCTCTTGTGAGGGGATTGGGCTGCCTCTGGAGCTGCAGGGTCTTGGACTACCAGAAAGTGGGTGACTTGGGGATCTTTTTGTGACTGTAGATACCTTTCAGCACTGCTTTCTTAGCTAACTCCCCCGCCCCCAAATACAGGGTTTCTCTATGTAGTCCTGGTGGTCTTGGAACTCACTCTGTAGACCAGGCTGGCCTTAAACTCAGAGATCCACCTGGCTCTGCCTCCCGAGTGCTGGGATTAAAGGCGTGCACCACCACCACCACCACCACCACCACCACCACCACCACCACCGCCCGGCGCCTTCTTGGTTTTTAAGGCCTCCCTTTTGGTAGCAGTTTTGGGAGGGTCAGAACCTTACTACTTTGCTTTTGGCGCCATCTTGGCAAAAGTTAAGTTTTTGTTTTGTCTTGTTTTTTTAAATAATGGTGACAGATATATATATTTTGTCCCCTCCATTTGTAAGTTTATCTCCCTCAAAATAATGGTGTTCTCAGCCTTTACATTTATTCTAGTATGCAGTTGTTCAAAAAGAAGTATCTTTCTTCCTTTCTTCCCCTCTTTTTTAACAGCAGTGCTCACAATTGAACCCCCAGCATGCTATGCAAGCCCTCTACCACTGGACTACACCTTCCAACCCCTTAGCTAGCCTCTGAGTATCCTCAGAGGTGGCAGTTTTTACTTTCAATGGGTGAATTCAGTTTCTTGAAACCATCAGAAAATGTGTTGTGTCTAAGAATCAAACGAAACAATATCCTGTATTTATTTATTTTTGTTAAAAAAAAAAAGAGGTGTGACAGACTATAAAACACCTGATTTTTCTTTCTGCTTATATGGAATAGTGTGTGAAGACAGTTTCTCCAAAAAACTGTTTTGTAAATGTTTTAAGCAGTGATTAAAAATGTAAATACATAGCTTCATTTAGAAAAACTATTTTGGTTATAGTTTTCATGTGGTTTAATAAGATGGGGAAACACTTGACCAGAGTTGCTTTCTGTATACTCACTATGTATATTCTTGCTTCAAGATCAAAGTGACTAGATAGTGAAGAAAATTATCCCTGAAATCACAAATATTTTAAGGGTCGAAAGAAGGGTGAACTATGTACTTACAGGAAGCTGTGGCTGCCAAACTAAGGTAGGTCCATCTCTAGTAGAACCATTCACCAAGAGGCCTGAAGCATTTCCAGTTTGAGGGCTGATGCTCACTAGCAGGCCGAAGACAGCCTGCTCCTCAGGAGATGTGGCTGAAGCAGAGGGTTGGGAACACCAGAGAATTGTGGGAGAATCACACTGAGTTTTGTCTCTTAGAGGACTGGGAGACTTTCTTCTCTGTTGTTAATTCTGATGCCTTCTTGAAAGGAGTTCTTTGATTGGTGCAGTAAGATTCATTAAAGAAAGGGCTCCATGTAACCACAATTAGAAGGTAAATAAATGCTCAAGAGCAGGGTTAGTTGCTGAAGAAACCACGTGGCCCAATCAGTTGTTTTTCTGTCTTTTTTGACCTGCAAATAATCCTAAGAGACAAGGCTGCTTAGCTCACAAAACCCTAACTTGGCTGGAAGATTGCACTCCAAGTCTTCTGTTGCTCCTCCTTCCCTCGATGCCCTTGCCTTTGAATCATGACTGTGTAAACACAACTTGCCAGTCTCCCTGAAGTTGTAGGCCCTTGGCATTAAACATTTTTTTTTTTCTTGCAATTAGAGAAACTGTCCTGTTTGTCTCCACTGGCTGCCTAATGAAGCAGTTTCCTAAATTAGGGCCAGTTATGTGTCAGGAAGCATTGTTTAATAGCTACGTGTACAGGTATTGTGGGAAATGAAACTAGTTTGTTGTTGTTGTTGTTTTGTTTTTTGTCTTTTTGGATCTTAATTTGGATGAAACAGATATATAGTCAGTATTTCTGTAGGGATGGTGAAATCGAGTATGTAGAGGAACAAGCAATAAGGGGCCATATGGGAGAAAGAACCAACTTCCTTATTGTGGGAGGGGCTAGGAGAGCTGAAGAGGGAAGGCATTTAGTCCAATTATAAAGGATGAACAGGAGTTCAAGAGGTATAGAAGACAGGATATTTCAGATTCACACCACAGGTAATGATATAGAACCTAGATAACCTGCATGTTGGGGTAAATATACTTGAATTAGACAGTGTTTCCAGAGAATGAGCTGGAAAGATAAGATTGGAAAGGAAAATGAAAAGCTGGACCTTAGAGAACTTGGAATGAAAAACAATTTTTTTTCTAGATTTATTTTTTTGCGTATGAGTGTTTGGCCTGCATGTATGTATATGCCAACAAAGATCAGAAGAGGGTGTTGGAATTGGAGTTACAGATGATTGTGAGCTACTATATGGGTACTGGGAATCAAACTCAGATCTTCTGCAAAAACAAGTGCTCTAAATCACTGAGTCATCTCTTCAGCCCCAAATATCCTAAGGAATTTTGATCTTTTTTTTTTTTTTTTTTCTTCGAGACAGGGTTTCTCTGTGTAGCTTTGTGCCTTTCCTGGATCTCACTCTGTAGCCCAGGCTGGCCTCGAACTCAACAGAGATCCGCCTGGCTCTGCCTCCCAAGTGCTGGGATTAAAGGCGTGCGTCACGACCGCCCAGCGGAATTTTGATCTTATACTGTATAATTAGGTGTTGAAGAGTGAGTGTGTGTGAGACATGACCCAATTCACATAGGTCTTGTCTATTTTTAGTTTTTTTTGTTTTTTTTTTTTTTTCTTTTTTTCCAAGACAGGGTTTCTCTGTTTAGTCCTTGCTGTCCTGGAACTCACTTTGTAGACCAGACTGGCCTTGAACTCAGATCCGCCTGCCTCTGCCTCCAGAGTGCTGGGATTAAAAGCGTGCACCAGGGGCTGGAGAGATGGCTCAGAGGTTAAGAGCACTGACTGCACTTCCAGAGGTCCTGAGTTCAATTCCCAGCAACCACATGGTGGCTCACAACCATCTGTAATGAGATCTGGTGCCCTCTTCTGGTCATACATGCTGTATACAAAGTAAATAAATAAATAAATCTTTAAAAAAAAAAAAAAAAAAAAAAAGCCGGGCGGTGGTGGCGCACGCCTTTAATCCCAGCACTCGGGAGGCAGAGCCAGGCGGATCTCTGTGAGTTCGAGGCCAGCCTGGTCTACTGAGAGAGATCCAGGAAAGGCGCAAAGCTACACAGAGGAACCCTGTCTCGTAAAAACCAAAAAAAAAAAAAAAAAAAAAAAAGCGTGCACCACCACCACCACCACCACCGCCCGGCTGTTTTTGTTTTTCAAGACAGGATTCCTCTGTGTAACTCTGGTTGTCCTGGAACTCCCTCTCCAGACCAGGCTGGCTTTGAACTCACAGAGATCTGCTTGCCTCTGCCTCGCAGTGCTGGGATTAAAGGCATATGCCACCACTGCCTGCCTGGTCTTGATCTATTTTTAAGTGTAAGGTTTAAGGTGTTAGGTAGAGAAGATGTGGATGAATGGTGGGATTAAAAGTAGGTACCACCATGCATGGCATCATGAAAAAATTTAGCGTCTTACCCCAGTGGTAAGAGGTAGTCTATGGCTTTATTTGTGTGTTTTGAGGTCTTTCTTTCAATATTGTATGGCAGATCTATACTATGTATAAATTCATGTGAAAATGAGCCACAGGATTGATTGTAGGCAATTTGGCCTTTAGATGTTAAATGTGGGTTATTGTTATTTGTGTGCAGGAAGTAAATACTTTATTTAGCCTTTCCAGGCCATATGATTACAGCTGCTAACTGCCATTAGAGAATAAATTACAGCTAAAAGTAACACATAAATGAGTAGGTATGGCTCTGTTTAGTCTCAGAGAAATAGTTTGCGTGTAGAAAGAAGTATCTCATACCAGGATTATCAATGCAGCATGCTTTTTGCATTGACCAACTTGAATGTTCAGGCATAGCAAAATAGGAGAAGAAAATTATAGAGCATTCTAAGTATAAGACTTTTCTCAAGGCTTTAAAAATATTTACAAATATTGGGAATCCTTTATATACCAATATGGAGATAGATAGAGACATTTTGGGAGAGTGTATTGGGAATTGCCATGATAGACAAGTACTCTAGAACTGAGCTACTTCCTCAGCAGCCTCCCCTTCTTTTTGTAATTGTTATTTCTATTTTGAGATAGGTTCTCACTAAGTTGTTTAGGACAGCATTGTATTTGCAATCCTCCTGCTTCAGCCTCTTAAGTAGCACAGATTACAAACTGTACCACTACATCCAGCACAAATAATTTTTTTATGTGCATGCATGAAGGTGTCTTCCTTTATTGCTTCTTGCCGTTTTTTTTGTGTTTTGAGACAAGGGTTTTCACTAATTTGGTAAGACTAGCTGGTCAAGGAGCTCTAGGAATCCTGTCTTCATGTTTCCAGCACTAGGATTATAGGTTCATGCCATCATATTCATCTGTTTCTATGGATGCTTGGGATCCATGCAGGTCCTCATGCTTGTGTAGCAGACACTTTACCAGCTGACCCGTTTCCCAGGGCCTCCCAGATGATTGTGTGGTCCAGTATGTTTGCAGTGTTTGTTTATATCCCAGAGGCTGATGTCTGGTGTTTTCATCTATCACACTCTGGCTTACTTTTTGAAAATTTATTTTTAATTATGTGTATGTGTGGGTATGTTCACATGAGTGCTGGTTACTATTTTGCATTTGTCATATATTATTTTGCAGTAGTAATATATTTTTTCTCTTTCTCAATTGTTCAGGTAACTAATCTTGTGGGCCTGTCTGCACTTGCCAGGGTCAGAAGTGTAACAAAGTAAGATTAAGTCCCCAAGCCAGATCTGCCCACAGAAATTGAGTTAGAAGCAGCTGCTGAGAATTAGGATAGGGACCACATGTTGATGTGGAGAGTCGGGTGGCATATGCAGGTGGCTGGGAGAGGAGGCCAAAACTGGTCAGTTCCAGGTTACTAACAGCAATAACTCATGTTTCATATCTTTATTTGTTTTTGAGATAGGTTCTGTAACCCAGGCTAATCTGGTCTAGACTTCAAGTATGTAGTCTCTAGGCTGGCCTAGAACTCAAAGCAATACTCCTTCATCAGTCTCTGAGGAATTATGGGTGTGAGTTACCACACTCAGCTACATGGCAGAGTTTAACATCCTCACAAATTACTTTTTCTTTCCACTATTACACTGGACTCTGGATAGTTCTGTGAAAAAGGGAGGCAGAATGTTTATAGGAAATTAAAACCCTGGAATTAGTTAGATTTGGTGTCATATTCTTGAAATTTTAGTAGTCAAGAGAGTAAGGCAGGAAGATCATGGGTTTGGGGCTGGCCAGGGCTACATTTAAAAAAAAAAAAAAAAAAAAGGACTGACAAGATGGCTCACTGGTTAAGGCATTTTTGGTAAGCCTGACCATTAGTTTGGTGATTAGGATCCATATCGTAGATGGAGAGAACTAATTCCTGAAAGTTGTCCTTTGACCATATGTGAATGCCATGATACACACATTCATGTAGTAAATAAATTAAAAAAAAGGAGCCAGATGTGGTACATACCTTAGTCACAGCACTTGGGAAGTGGAGGCAGGATAAGCTGGAGTTCAAGGACAGTCTCCAGGTATACAGTGAGTTTGAGGCCAGCCTGAGCTACATGAGACTTGTCTCAACAAAGCCAGGTATGACTGTACAAGCATGTTACTTGTACCACCTTGGAAGCTAAAGCAGGAAGATCAAAACTTAAGTCAGTTTGTTTACATAGGGAGATCCTGGCTCAGCAGCCCTAACTGCCCCAGAGAAATCCAGGAAACAAGACAAAGAAAGTTCATAAAAATAGTTTTGTCTATGAGAAGTATATACAAGCCAGGCAGTAGTGGTACACACCTTTAATCCCAGCACTCAGGAGGCAGAGGCAGGTGCATCTCTGAGTTTGAGGCCAGCCTGGTCTAGAGAGTGAGTTCCAGGACAGCTGGCACTCTCCTTTTCGGAGAGCTTTCTTGGCTGAAGAGGATCGCTGAATCAGGAAGGATGAGGCTCTTAGCTCTGACCTCTTGGCTTTCTTCTCTGAATCGGCTCTGTGTTTCTTATTTAATAAGACGGTTGGTTACATCTACAACACAGAGAAACCATGTCTCAAAAAACATAAAAAAAAAAAAGCATATATAAGAATTTTCTTTTTAAAAAAGATTTATGTATTTATGCATATGGATGTTTTGTCTGCATATATATGTCTGCACACCAGAAGGCATTGGATCTCATCAGATGACAATTAAAGACAGTTGTGAGCTACCTTGCAGGTGCTGGGAAGTGAACCCAGGTCCTCTGGAAGAGCAGCAGCTCTGAACTGCTGAGGCATCTCTGAGACCCAGGCATTTTCATTGCAGTTTTCTTTTTTTTTTTTTTTCTTTTTTCGAGACAGGGTTTCTCTGTGTAGCTTTGGAGCCTGTCCTGGATCTCACTTTGTAGACCAGGCTGGACTTGAACTCACAAAGATTCGCCTGGCTCTGCCTCCCAGTGCTGGGATTAAAGGCGTGCGCCACCACCGCCCGGCTTCATTGCAGTTTTGTTTGAAATGGTAACAGATTGTGTCATCAGGCACAGTGTCACATGCCTGTATTCCCAGTTATTCAGGAGACTAAGGCCAGCCTGGGGGACAGATTGAGTTCCTGACTCAAAAGGAACATAGCCATGTGTAGCGTGAATTCTAATTGGTCTTAATAATAAAAATCCAGAGTCAGATATTAGGAGCTGAAAGCTGAAAGATCAGAGGAGCAGAGCAGCCAGCCATTAGAGGTCTTACCTCTCCAAATCCTCAGACCTAATGTGGGGGCAGTCCTGTCCCTACGAATCCTCAGACTGAATGGCAGGAGATCCTGTCTCCACCTCCCTAGTGCTGAGATTAAAGGCGTGCACCACCACCACCACCACCACCACCACCACCACCACCACCACCACCACCACCACCACCGCCTGGCTCTGTTTCTCTGTAGACTGGTTCAGTCTTGAGGCTGTTCTACTTCTCTGATCTTTCAGCTTTCACCCCATAATATCTGACTGTGGGCTTTTATTATTAAGAACAATTAGAATTCGCATTACATCTGGCGCCCAACGTAGTGCATGAATTCACAGAAAAAGCCACTTGCCTGTGGCTTTGCAGCCACCGGCACAGGCTGGAGCTGCATATGGCCAGAGTCACTACCCAGCCGGCTAAGGTTTTCCTTTCTTTTCCTCTAGCCTCTTAGTGAGTTGGGATTTTTCTTTCGGGGATTTTTTTGTTGTAGCCTATCTGCAGCAAACTTCATAGGCCTTGAACTCCTGGTCTTTCTGCTTTCTCTTCCCAAGGCTGGGGGATGCCACCACCGCCTGGCCTCTATGGTTAACTAGTGGCTGGCTTTGCCCTCTGATCTCCAGGCAAGATTTATTTGTCAGAACACAAACAAAATATCATAAAACAGCCATGTCCATCAGTGAGAAAATAAGGAAATGCATCATGATAATTTCCTTTACGTACAGCTTTAAAAACATATAAGTTAGAATTTTATTTATTGGTATTTGAGTATATAGATGATAAATTATTCTGGGGCTGAAGAGATAGCTAAGATGTTAAGAGCTCTTACTGCTCTTACGTAGGATCTGGGTGTGGTTCCTAGCTCCTACATGGTGGTTTACAACTGCCTGCAACTCCAGTGCCAGGGGATTTGAGGGCCGTTTCTGACCTCCTGCTTGCATGTGGTATACATGCATACATCAGACATACAAATAAATGTTAATAAATAAAATATCTTACCTTATTTCATATGTGTGTGGCAAGTGCTCTACTACTTAGCTACCTCCCTAATGCTTGGTGAATTATTAAATGAGATAAGTAGATTGCAAAGTATCAAAGTGTAAAGTGTAAACCTAGTATTCTAAATGTAGAAAACAACAGGAATCCATATCTAATACATTTATACTTACGTGTTTAGAGGACATAGAAAAGTGTTACATTTCTTATCTTGGGGGAGAACTTGGTAAGGAATGCAAGATTAATTTTGTAATTTTGTCTTTTTTTTTTTTTTTGAGGTAAAATCTTACTATGTTGCTCAGGCTGGGATGGAACTTACTATGTAGCCCAGGCTGATAGCAAATGACAGATCCTTCGTCTACCTTCCAAGTTTTGTGATTACAGGCACGTGACCTCGAATTTAGGTTTTTATCATTTTTTTTGTTTTGTTTTTCCAGACAGGGTTTCTCAGTGTAGTTTTGGTGCCTGTCCTGGATCTCACTCTGTAGACCAGGCTGGCCTCGAACTCACAGAGATCCACCTGGCTCTGCCTTCCAAGTGCTGGGATTAAAGGTGTGCGCCACCCCTGCCCAGCTATATTTTTATCTTATTTTGTTTTACCTAATTGGTTTTTGGAGAATAAGGAAATTAAACTTGTATAAGCAAGAAATCAAATTTCTTGAATATCTTTTTATCTTAATTGATTTTTTAATAAATAACTTTAGAGTTATGAAAGTAAAAATAGACTTAATATGCAGGACATGTTTTGAGTTTTCAGGACTTGTTTGTGTTGTAGACAGAATTATTAGAAAGGAACCAGCATTTTAGTTCTCAGCTTTCCAATATGTGAACTTTCATTTAGTAAAGATGTTTAACAACTATTAAACATGACCTTTTAACCTCAACTAAGAAACAAGAATTTGAGTGGGACATAGTGATGCATGCCTATAATTCTAGCATTTGTGAGAAAAGGGCAAGAGGATCAGGAGTTCAAGGCCAGCCTCTGCAACAAGGCAAGTTAAAGATGAACTTGGGTTACATGAGATCCTGTCTTATAAAATCAAACAAAACTACTAAAGAGTTTGTACAAACAGATAATACCTTCACAAGTCTGTGTTTCCAGAACGCTTCTTGAGATCAAAGCAGTGTATTTCATTAGTTTTAAAACACTTTAAAATAAACATTTTAGCACTAAAATTGGGATGCATTTTATAATTGATGAATCTTAAAACATTTTATCATTGTTCTGGTACTTGCTATATAGACCAGACTGGTCTCAAACACAGAGATCCACCTGTGTTCACTCTCCAAATGCTGTAATTAAAGGCTCACATGTTGCCTTTTATCACTCTGTGTGTGTGTGTGTGTGTGTGTGTGTGTGTGTGCATATGTGTGCATGCATTTGCTGTGAAACGTGAAGATAAAAGACAGCTTTAGGAGTTGGTTTTTTCCTTCCTTCTGGGGATCTAACTCAGGTTGTCAGGCTTGGTGGCAAGTGCCTTTACTCATCTTGCCAGACCTAACTGGTGAATCTTTAAGCGGCGTTGGCCATTTAAAAAACAAACAAACAACAACAAAAAAAAACTTTGGTTTTTTTCAAGACAGGGTTTCTCTGTATAGCCCTTGCTATCTGGAATTTGCTTTGTAGACCCTGCTGGCCCGGAACTCACATCTGCCTGCCTCTGGCTCCAAGTGCTGGATTAAAGGTGTACATTACCAATGCCTAACAATATTGACCGTTTTTTATTACCTCAGAAATTGAGCCAGACTTGGTGACTTATTCCTATAATTTCAGTGCTCAGGAGGCCGAGGCAGGAGGATTACAGTAAGTTTCAGGCCAACCAGGCTACATAGTGTATTTCAGGCTAGACTTGAGGATGTTTTAACAAAACAACAAAATTGAAATAGCTTAGTATTAATGATTCAGACTACTTCCACTTTTCAGTGTGATTTTTTTTTTTTCCTAATTAGCTAAACTTGTCTCAGCTTCCCTTGTCCTAATATCATTGGCTTCACTGATGTTGACAAGATGTTCTGAATGGGAAGAAGTGGGTTCATATTTTGATGTTCATTCTCACCTAACTGGAAAATGTCATACATGTAGCTGCTGTTTGAAAGATCAGATATGTTGTAGTCCTGAGACATACAACTTTAGTGCACCTGAGCTTTAATTACTGTCTTAACTTTGTCTGGCACTTAACTTCTCTGAACAACTTTCTCTTTGGTAAACTGGAAATAATACCTCCTTACAGGACTGTTGTGATGAACACTTGAATACTTTGTAAATGGGAAACATGTGATCTGTAGCTTGAGTTTTCCTGCCTGGCCCACAGTCAGGACAAATCTCTCTCACCTGCCAGTCCCACAGCCACTCAGACCCGACCAAGTAAACACAGAGACTTATATTGGTTACAAACTGTATGGCCGTGGCAGGCTTCTTGCTAACTGTTCTTACAGCTTAAATTAATCCATTTCCTTTAATCTATACCTTGCCACATGGCTTGTGGCTTACCGGCATCTTCACAAGCTGTTTCTCATCATGGCGGCTGGCAGTGTCTCTCTGACTCAGCCTTCCACTTCCCAGCTTTATTCTCCTCCTTGTCCCGCCTACACTTCCTGCCTAGCCAATGGCCAATCAGTGTTTTATTTATTGACTAATTAGCAACACATTTGCCATACAGAACATCCCACAGCAGTGATCAGCTATGTGAGAGAGGCTTTGGAAGATGAATAAATTTCAATTGTAAATTAACATACTAGCCTTTTACTTTTAAATAAGTGAGCATGATCATCCTATCTTAGACCTTGTAACACAAATTTCTAAATGGTCTTACAATAAAAATCCCGGAGCCAGATATTGGGGTAAATGCTGAGAGGTCAGAGAGACAAAGGAACAAGCCACTGCCACATCTCACCTCACCTCGCCAACTCCACGAATCCTCTGACCGAATGTCTCTGAGACCTCTGCCAACAGGGGTCCAACCAAAAGGGGCTGAAAAAGCTTGAGCAAAAAGGGCTTTAGTTCCTGTCTCATGACACCTTATATACTTTTCTCTGTCTAGCCATATTACTTCCTTCCTAGTGCTGGGATTAAAGGCCTGTGTGTTTCCCAGATACTGGTAGCAAAGGCATGAGATCTCAAGTGTTGGGATTAAAGGTGTGTGCCACCACTGCCTGGCTCTGTTTCTCTTCTAGATTGAATCAGTCTCATGTAATCCAGGGTGGCTTTGAACTCACAGAGATCCAGATGGATCTCAGCCTCCCGAATGCTAGGATAAAGATGTGTGCCACCACTGTCTGGCATCTATGTTTAATCTAGTGGCTTGTTTTGTTCTCTGATCTTCAGGCAGATTTTACTAGGGTACACAATATATCATCACAAGACCTTTTAATTATTTTTACTGTTTCAAATGGGACCCAAACCTTTGACATTAGAACCAAACATAGTTTCACAAGTTCTTGATTATTTGTAGCTAAGAGACAACTCAAGTCTAAGACTTAACTCATTCTCTCTGGATTAGATTATGGATTTGAAGTGAAAGAGACTTGGGTTTAAATATTAATTCTATATATAAGTCTCATGAGAATTGGATTCTTGCCCAACATTTAAAACCTCTTCAGTAAGAATGTCCGTATTAATATATGTTTGATAGAGCTAATATTATTCTCAGTGAAAAGGAACTGTTATTACTCTTACATACCTTTCTTGTTTTTTGGTGTCTGTTCACTAGTCTAGACATTTAAAGTATTTCTAGAATTTTGCTTTTCTCATCCTTATAATTTAATGTGTAGACTTCTCATAAGTAATTCTCAAAGTTGTCTCTTTTTTATTGTCAGCTTTTTTCAGACATATATCACTTCCTGCTTGGGACTGATAGTGGTTTTATATTCCGTTTTATGAAAGCTATAAGAACCAGCAAGCAAAGACTTGGCGCTCCAAATATCTTCACTTAAACCTTCTGCAGCTGGGGTGCATATTTTTTTAAAAAATAATTTATTTAAATTTATGTGCATTGGTGTGAAGGTGTCAGATTGCCTGGAACTGGAGTTACAGACAGTTGTGAGCTGCCATGTGGGTGCTGGGAATTGAACCCAGGTCCCCTGGAAGAACAGCCAGTGCTCTTAACTGCTCAGCCATCTCTCCAGCCCCAAGTAGTACACATCTTTAATCCCAGCATTCAGGAGGCAGGTGCATCTTTGTGAGTTTGAGGTCAGCTTGGTCTACAGAGAGCTAATTCTGGGACAGCCAGTGCTATACAAAGAAACCCTATCTTAACAAACAAAACAAAACTTCTACTTTTATCTGTATCTGTATCCCACAGTTCTCTATAAAGATTTCATTTAAAAGGGATTGACTTTTTGTTTGTTCATTTTCTGTTTGCTGTTTATTTTTGAAATAGGGTCTAATATAACTCTGGATATTCTTGAACTCTAAACTCTCTAGTAGCCAATGCTGGCCTTGAATAAGATTCCAATCTCACTTGTTCCAACCTCCCAAGTGCTGGGATTACAGTATGCAACCATGTCTGGCAAAATGGGTTCACTTTTAAAATATAGCTTGGTCTATGAAACAAAACAAAACAAAAACTTTATCTTCCTAGGGAAAAAATGTTTTCTAGTCACTTAAAAATGATTTCATTTCATGTGCATGAATGTTTTGCCTGCATGTAGGCTTGTGGATCATGTGCATGCCTGGTACCTCAGAGGTAGAAGAGAGAGTTGGATTCCTTGGAATTATAGACCGTGTGAACCAACATGTGGGTGCTGGAAACTAACGTGGGTCCTCTGGAAGAGCAACCAGTGCTCTTAACCACTGAACCGACTCTCTAGGCCTTCCAAGTCACTTTTGGTTAGTTTTTTTATTATAGTAACAATGAAGCAAACTAGGACAAATATTTTGCATGTTCTGTGCCCCTTACATTTCTTTTCTTCCCTCCCCCCCCCCCCACCTCCCTCTCTCTGTCTCTGTCTTTCTTTGTGTTTTCAAGACAGGGTTTCTCTTTGTAGCTCTGGCCATCCTGGAACTCGCTTTGTAGACCAGGATGGCCTCAAACTCAGAGATCCACCTGCCTCTGCCTCCTGAGTGCTGGATTAAAGACGTGCACCACCACTGCCCAGGTTTTTTTTTGCTATTTAACAAAATGGAGGCTTTTGTCTTCCATCTATGAGTTCTTTATTTTCTTTCAATACTAGTCTCATACTTCTTTTATGTCTTTCATTGCCAAGTGTTTTATTATTTTTGATGCAAATTTCTTTGCAGGGAGGAGTTTGAGACAGTGTCTCATTATGTAGCCTTGGCTGGTCTTGAATCACTATTAGACCAGGCTGGCCTTGAACTCAGAGATCTGCCTGCCTCTGGGATTAAAGGCATGTGCTACCAAGCCTGACTATGGAACCCTTTTTCTCCCTTAGCTCCTAATAGGTACATATCCACACATTGTCGGTTCTGCTTTTCTAAAGAACTGTTATACCCAGGCAGTGGTGATGCACTGTGTGCCAGCACAGGCAGAGGCAAGTGGTCTCTGTGAGTTTGAGGCTAGCTTGGTCTACAGAGGGGGTTCCAGGACGGCCAGAGTGACACAGAAAAACTCTGTTTTTTGGGGAGGGCCAGAGAGGGAGAAAGAAAGACAGATAGACAACAAAACATTGTAACAGGCCAAATTCTGTGACTGGTTAAAATGTCATATATTTGTGTATAATCTGTGCATCTCCTCTAGACACTTGAAATCATCTCTAGATGGCTTGCAATACCCAGCATAATGTGAATGCTATATAATTAATTGTAATATTATATTTGGCAAGATGTAAATAAATGTACATGCTCAAGAAATAGTTTGAAACCTCTCATGTTATTAAGGAAGTCTTAACAAGCATCTGCATTGTGCTAAATTCTGTTCTGAGTTGCAAGAGTTCAGTGATGAGTTGTTGGTGATGTGTGGTGGAAGAAAGAAATTAGTCAAGCACAAACAAGCATAATTATAGATCATGACTGCTATGAAAGGAAGGAATATGCTGCTGTGAGAATGCATAGTAGTAGGACATTGACGTAATTTCTAGGATGTTAGGAAGACTTAGGTGAAGAAGTAACATTGGAGCTAACATATGAAGGGTGAGTTGAAGTTAACTAGGTGAAGAGGTAGGCACAGAATGCTTTTGGTCAAAAGAAGAGCATGGTCAACCCTAGATCATCTGTGCTATAGCTTTCTGCTAATGAACCTTCAGCCTCTTAATAGCAGGTAGCATTTATCTGTGCACCAAGAGTTGTATTAGACATTTCATATTATTATCTTGTTAACTCCTTAAAGCACAAGAAAGATTGGTGATGGATGAGATGTTATCCTTTGGATAGAATTATGAGAATTTTGGGGAGCGGAAGAGTACTTGCCATAGGCTTTAGTCTAATCCCCTTTGTTACAGAGACTCTAACTAGGGACATTGGTTTGCCCAAAGCCACATAGGTAGGAAGTGACCTGTCCAGAACTTCCCTCCAGGGGCTTTCAACATCAAATGTAACATGCTTTATGCCACTATGGATTGGAGGCTTCTCTGGGAGTTACAATCAAATTCCTGCTGATTGGTTTCTTTTGCCTCCTTTTCATAATTCTGCATTATAAGCAAATGTTGTACCAGATATATGGTTTGCAGGGACACAGCCATTTTACTACTCTGTGGCACTGAAACAGGACAAACAGGTTCCTAGGAGCTTTATAGAAAGGCCTTCTTAGGGGAGAATTGAGTGTGGCCTCTTGGACTTAACTAATCAGTCCTCTCTGGGTGTAGCTTTGCCCTCTGCTTTTCTCCCTAGGAAGCTTCAGGCTTTCCAGCAGTGACTCATTAACCAGCCACTGCCCTCAGGAGAGAGAACAGGGTAGTGGTAAATGAGCTGGAGGTCAGGCCTCTGAAACAGTCCATCCCATCAACCAGCTGCTGTGACTGCCTTTCCTTTCAGCGTCCCCTTCTTACCCTGAGGGATCGCCAGCATCTCTTTGGTGGAAGGCTTTTCTTCAGGGCTTGTTGCTTCTGCTGAGTTTTGCTAGTTTTTGTTTGTTTTCAAGACAGGGTTTCACTATGTAGCTCTGGTTGTTCTCACTATGTAGACCAGGCTAGCCTTGAACTCACAGAAATCCACCACCTCTGCCTCCCGAGTGCTGGATTAAAGGTGTGTGCCACCACTCTTTGCAGAGTTTTGCTATTTTAATGTCTATAAAGTTCTAGCGCTCTCATCAGAAACACAAAATACTTTAGTGATTTTTTTTTTCTTTTTTGAGACAGAGTCTCACTATGTATCTCTGTGTAGCCTGGAATTCTCCATATAGACCAAGATGGCCTTAGGCTGAACTCAAAAAGATGCCTCTGTCTCTGTATCCAGAGTGCTGGGATTAAAGGTGTGTGCGCCACCATACCTGGCTGTGATTGCTTTTAAAAAGATATTGATGTGTATGGGTAATTTTGCCTGCGTATATGTCTTTGTATCGTGTATGTCTGGCACCTGTAGAGGCCAGAAGAGGGTATCAAATTCCCTAGAACTGGAGTTATATAGTTGTGAGCTGCCATGTGTGTGCTGGGAACTGAACCCAGGTACCAGCAACCAGTGCTGTTAACCACCAAGCCATTTCTCCAGCCCTTCAATTATTACTTTTAAAGTTGTGTGGTTGTTTTGATTTAAAAAGATTATAAGAAGATTGTATAGGGTTTCTTTGAGCTATTGAAAATGTACTAGCCTTTTTTTTTTTTTTTTTTTTTCTTTTCCCTCTGAGACCAGGTTTCTCTGTGTAACAGTCCTGGCTGTCCTAGAACTAGCTTTGTAGACCAGGCTAGCCTAGAACTCACAGAGATCTGCCTGCCTCTGCCTCCTGAGTGCTGGGATTAGAGGCATATAGTATCACCACCTGGCAAGAATATGCTAGCTTTTATTTATTCATGACTGTCTTCTCTAGAGCAATGGGGCATGGTAGACAACATCCTAATTAAAAGACTATCTCATGTAAACAAGTTACCCAAGTCCTGAACCTCAGACTTTCTGATCTTTAAAACAATTATATTCAGTGTCTTCTGGTCTTTACTGTGCCACTTGATATCCTGGCATAATAAATACCTAGAGCATCATTGTTGTTGCTGCTATTACTATAATTAATAGCACTAGCACTATACCAAACAGTTGCCATTTCTTTTAATCCTCACATTAATTCAATGAGGTAAATACTATGATTACCTGTATTTTAGAGAAAATGAACCTGAGAATTAGAAAGATTAAATAACTTGTGTAAGGTCATCTAGTTAGTGTTAGAGCCAATAATTTGGAGCTAGAGCCCAATTGCATCTGTCCCTAGAGTGGGTCCTCTACACAAGACATCCCATCTAATCTTCAGAAAAATCTATAACCTTATAGACCAGCCTGGCAGGGTGGAGGGTTTGGGTAAAGGCCTAAATAACTAGGAGGTAAAACTGGAGCCAGGTTATAGAGGCCTTGAATACCTGCCTAGTTATTTATGTTAGAATTACCCCAGTTTGGGGCTGTCTCAGAGGAATTATTTTCTTTGAGTCTTTAATTTTTTTTCATTGCTGAGGATCAAACCAAAAGCTTCACATATGCTAGGCAGTGTTCAACCACTGAATTATAGCATAGCCTTCTTCCTGTCATTTGTTTAAACTGCAAAAAAAGGAATAATATACATTAAAACTTACAATACTTACATGTATGTATATGTGTGTGTATATACATACACACACACACACACACATATATATTTGGTTTTTCAAGACAGGGTTTCTCTGTGTAGCTTTGGAGCCTGTCCAGGAACTCACTCTATAGACCAGGCTGGGCCTTGAACTCACAGAGATCTGCCTGTCTCTGCCTCCCAAGTGCTGGGACTAAAGGTGTGTGTCACCACCGCCCGGCTTATAGCACTGATTTTTTCTTTTTTTTTTGGTTTTTCGAGACAGGGTTTCTCTGTGTAGCTTTGCGCCTTTCCTGGAACTCGCTTTGGAGACCAGGCTGGCCTCGAACTCACAGAGATCCGCCTGGCTCTGCCTCCCGAGTGCTGGGATTAAAGGCGTGTACCACCACCGCCCAGCTGATATTTTAAACAAGAATAATAAAATGAACACCAAAATGCTGTAGCCTACTGACTACACTGGGAGATGGAATATTACCAGACCCTTTAAAACACCTGTGTGCTTCTAACTAGACATCACTCTTCAACATTGCATTGTACTAGCCAACTCCTCCTTAACCCACCAACTCCTTCCCCAACCTCTTTCTTTCTTTAAATATTCTCAGTACTCCTCTCCTCCCTCTTTTTTTTTTTTTTTTTTTTTTTTTTTGTGGTGTAGTAAGTGGCTTACAGAACCAGGCCTTAGCCAAGTGATCTCTCTTGGGTGGGAGGGGCTAAGGTAATTTTGTTACTGGGGAAGAGAGAGTAGTGGAGAAATTTGCCAGACTTCCTGGCTAGCCCAAAAGTTAGTTGGCCTAAAAGTTTAAGGACTTGGTAGAGAAATTCCAGAGGAGATTTCAAGCTTTCTAAGGCTATCCACCTGGATCCTGTTACCTTGCATTTAGAGCGGGAGCAAGATGGGGAGATACAGTACCAATTCTGTGTTAGCTGTGAAGTTTCAGAGCTGACAGTACCAAATGGGACTGTAGAGATGGGGTGGAGAGTTTATCAGGCCTTTTATTTTCACCCCTTACAATTTCTGGGGTATTGATTGTGCCGGTCCTTAAATTATTTTTGCCACTTTCTTATCTATAAAATGTGAGAATTTGTATTTGTGGTAGTCCTTTGAATAAGAGCCTTCCTTTCTACTAATAGCAGTTGCTAAGTACAGACTACAAAGGTATGGTAAGAACAGACTGTAGGCCTGGGAGAGGTAATGTCTCTGCAGTGGTAGGTATGTGTCTGACCCCCACCTCATCTCCTCTACTGAGCAATTACATTCTCTTGGTGGCTAGAGGTTGTGTTTGGAAGGCTGCCATCCAAATGTAGTTCAGTGGAACAGATTTAATGAGCCTTGGTAAGCTAGAGACTGGCTGATCATAAAGAGGGAACTGGGGTATGTCCTTAAGGAGTTAGCATTCTAGATGGAACATAAGACTTTCGTGCAAATACATATAAGATTGTTTTTTTGATCAGTGTACATGGTTATTACAGTGTTTAAATACTTTAAAAAACGTGTGTCAGAGAACAGCCCTTGGGAGTCAGTTTTCTTCTGCCATGTCGGTCCCAGGACTTCAACTCAGGTCGGGCATACCTTCTGAGCCGTCTTGCCTTCTTGTACATGGTTATTAAAAATCCAACCGGGCTGTAGCGGTGAATGCCTTTAATCCTAGCACTTGAGGCAGAGGCAAGATCTTTTTGAGCTCGAGGCCAGCCTGGTCTATAGAGCAAGTTCTAGGGTAGCCAGGGCTACACAGAGAAGCTCTGTCTCGAAAAATTAAAAAAAAAAAAATCCAAACATAAAAACATAGTATAGGAAGTCCCCAAGTGATTACTACTGTTAACTGTTGAATATTGGGGGGATTGAGATTTGACGTGTCCCTATAAAGTAAAAGCCAAGAGGTGGACTGGTGGGGAAAAGGCACCATACCGTTCCACGTCTTTTCCAACTTCTTCAGCACTGGGAAACCATCTTCTGCTGGGACACTGGTGACAGTGAACCAGCCTTTGTGAAGCACCCGCTAGCACTTTATGTGCTCCAAGTCAGTGTGCTAAGAACCTTGTAAATGTGACTGAGTGGATACTCATACCCTTAAAAAGGAGGCTCTGACTTATTTTCACATAGGAATCTGAAGCTCAGAGATTACTTGCCAGGGTTATGGGCTTAGCTGCAAGTGACGAGTGATAGTGTGGAAGATGATAGTCTCTCTGTGCCTTAGTTTTTTTCATGTCTACAGTTGAGTTGTGATTTACCTGCTTCATAAAGAGGTATTGAAGCCTAATGAACGATACACATTAGGTCAGTAGAATGGCTGGGGGCACGTTAGTAGGTACTTAGTAAACATTAGCTAATCTCCTCACATTGATTCACATATCATCCCATATATTTTCTTCCCCTGTACTAGTTCCTCCTTCTAGTTTTGTTTTGTTTGGGTTTTATGATACCGCCCTGGCTGGCCTGGAACTCTAGGAGTAGACCAGACTGGCCTTGACCTTGCCTTCTGTCCCTGCCTCCTGATTGCTGAGATTATAGGCCTGCCCACCATGCTGGGTTTGGGTCTCCTGCTGCTTCTCACTCTACATCTGTATCTGCAGTACCTTTCCTACCTATCAGGGTAGCTTCCTAACTCACGGTGCTGCTAGAGAATCCTTTATCAAGTAAGTCTGCCTCATACCATGGCTCTCTGTTAAAAACCCTCTAAGCCCTTTGTTTGGATTTTCCACTTCTGACCCCCCCCACACTCACACACACACTCACACACTCACACACACTCACACACACACACTCTCACACACACTCACACACACTCTCACACACTCACACACACACTCACACACACACACACACACACACTCGAGGCACCTGTTCTTGCACTGCCATCACCCTTTCCCTAGAGGAAGAATTTGCTTCGGTGCTTTGAGATCCCGATTAAAATACCACTTCAAGTTTCTAATCCTTCCCTACTCTAAACCGGGTAGTTTCTTTGCATCTTTTGTGTGAGTTAACATGTACTATCGTTGAACAAAAAGCTTTAGTTCATTTCTGACCTGTGGAATTATAACCCTACCTCAGATGTTAGGTATAATTCTTGCATAGGTATGTTCAACAATCCTTAATAGCAATTCCTTGCACATATTTCAATAAATGTTTCTAGTTGTAAAAGGAGGGGATTCCTTTGAACTATCTGGTAGGCTTCCCCAGCAGTTTTGGCTGTCCACCGTGTGGAAATGCCGCGAGGTTTTGTCTGGGTCAGACATCTTTTCTTTTAGTCATGTAGTTGCAGCAGACTCTGGGGGTGAATCCCTGTGCCTATATGTCTGTTGAGGGCTCCAGCCAGTGCCTGCCATCGTCAGAACTGTGCCTTGGCCCCTCGGCCCCTCCCCATAAATGTCCAGAGAAACAGGGGATTAGGTTCTGGCAGCACAGCTGGGATTTTGGCGGCCATTCCAGTCAACAATAGCGCAGTCACCAGGACAGGACAGCGCAGGCCTGCGCTTCGCAGCCAGAATCTGCCTGGGTTGCTTGTTTGGGTGGCTGAGTGGGAGGAGCGGGCACAGCATGACATCCTGGCCTTGCTACGCAGAAGGTACAGGCTGAAGAGATTTCCCGCAGGGAACGGGCTAGGGTGGCCAAGTCCCTGGGCAGGCAACGCGGTGGAAGGAGGCCTGCGCTTTGTGTGCTGCGGGCGGGCGGGCGGGCGGGCGGGCGGGCGGGCGGGCGGCGGGCGGCTGGCTGTGTGTGCCTGCGGACACGCCCCCCGTCGCCGGCGCCGCAGGAAGCTGCCCCTGTAAAAGGCCTGCGTTGTGCGGCTCCCCGGCGCTCGGCTCGCAGGCTTCCTCTACGCGGGGCGCGTTTCCCGCCAGGGGCTGGCCTTAGGTTCGGCGGCTCTGGGCCTGCCCGACCGGGCTGGTCTCAGAGGTGGACAGGCCGTCACTGCTGCCTTAAGCCCTGCTGGAAAGCAGCGAAGGGGGAGTGTCCTGGCCATCTCAGGTTGGTGAGGCCGGCCGCGGCGGGGGCGCTTTGTGTGTTTACGCCGCAGCCGGCGGGCCCCTGCTGCGCGCGCTCTCCCTTCAGCCATGGTGCCTGCTGGCGCGCGCCCTGCCCCCACGCGTCCCGCTCTGTTTTTAGGGGCCTGGCAGGCTTCGCCTTGGTCCTCCTGGCAGGCGTGCCCCCTCCCCCCGAGCTCTCGGCTTCGCTGTCGCTCCCAGAGCGCGCGGAAGCTCGCTGTTGCTTTAAAGAAAGCAGACTCCTGGCTGTGACGCACTTCTGGCTGTCAGCCAGGAAGATTGCTTCTGCCTGGCCGACTGAGAAGAAACCCAGCAACTTTTCTTTTGTGTGTGGGGTTACTTTCCACTGTCCCCCTCCCTTACTCCTTTCAAGATTTAAATGTTAATGGCGGATTAAAACCTGTAGATAACGTTTGGCTTTAGGAGTCCGGTAAGACCCCCAGCACGAAGGCCGATCTCTCTCTCTCTCTCTCTCTCTCTCTCTCTCTCTCTCTCTCTTTCAAAAACAGACGGGGGGTTGGGATGGTTCATTCTCCCTCAACTCCTTTTCCTGCGCCATCCTTAAAGGGGAGGGAGAGGAAAGGGAGAGCAAGTAAACACACTGAGAAACAGGCGCTGGCAGCAGAGCTTGCCAACATCCGGGAGTTGGCGCCTTTCTTTCCCTTCATAGATGTCAGCGTGTTTTTGTTTGGAGAGTAGTGTGTGCGCCTGCTCTAGAGCTGTAGAGGCGGCCGACTAGAGGGCTTCTCTATTCCCTTGTGTGGTCGGCCCTAGGTGCGTTTGCGGTGTTGGACAATGAAAACTTGTCCTTTTTGTCAGCTGCCAGGGATCAGAGTGTGGGAATGTAGTGGCTAGAGGTAGGTGCTGATGAACTGCCCCAGAGGGCTGTGTATTTGCGCTTGCGCGGGCACCTCATGCCCTATAGGCCGCAGTTGTAGTTCGCGATTGCAACCTTTCTGCTAACATCTTTCAGATCTTGACCTTACAGACTATGGGGGAAAGAAGTAGGTATCAGTATTGTTAGCTCCGGATTGACCCAGGCGATGCGTAAATAAAGAAACCTACCTCAGCAGAAGCAGATTGTCCTTTAATTAGAACAATGAAGGGCAACAGTCTCGGGAGTGGAGACTGCAGAGATGCAGGGGGTTTGGGGGTGGGAGAGTCCATCTCCCAGATCTGTACTCCGGCAGTCCCAAAGTTGTAAATACTGAAGGAGGTTCATGTTTTGACTTTGTTGTCAGCAGCTTCCCAGTTCCTAGATGTTATTTGCATGTCAACTTAATTTTTGGGAGTTTCTCAGTCCACCTGAAGCTTTTAGGTCATTAACTCTTCAGGTATTACCCCTCCCCCCCTTTTGAGACTGGGTCTTGCTCTGTGGCCTTGCCTGCCCTAGAACTCAGAGCTATCCTCCTGCCTCAGCCTCTCCAAGTGCTCTGGAGGTGTGAGTCATCAAGGACAACTAGTAAGCAACTTCATCAAGGACAACTAGTAAGCAACTTTCAAGAACCAAGGAATGTGGATTTCCCCTGAAGTCTTGTCTCTTCATTCCTCCTTCTAGAGCCTCAGGACTATGAGCCAAAATCTAGGTTACAAAGAGGGTGGTCTGTGTGAAGAGGGAGAGGCCTGAGCCCGAAGTGAGTCCCTTAGAGCCAGTAGAGAATTCATCTAGCAAGTTCATTTATTTTATTTTATTGTTATTTTTTTCTTTTTTTGATTTTTCCTGACAGGGTTTCTCTGTGTAGTTTTGGTGCCTGTCCTGGAGCTTGCTCTGTAGACCAGGCTGGCCTCGAACTCAGAGATCCACCTGGCTCTGCCTTCTGAGTTCTGGGATTAAAGGCATGCGCCACCACCGCTGGGCTGCTCATTTGTTTCTGACTTCAGAAATGGAGAGAAACTGTTACATTTGATCCACATAGCCTACTCAGGGCTGTGCCCCAGAATAGAGAAAAGATTTACATCTTATGGAGTAGTTGTTGGCTTTTTTATGTGCATTGATGTTTTGCCTGCATGAGGGTGGTTGAGTAACCTGGAACTGGAGTTACAGACAGTTGTGAGCTGCCATGTGGGAATTGAACCTGGGTCCTCTGGAAGAACAGCCAGCACTTTTAACCGCCTAAGCCATTTCTCCAACCCGGGGGGCGGGGAGGGGAGGATTTTCAGAGGATACACTAGCAAAACAGCTCCTTTTTTTTTTTTTTTTTTTTTTTGGTACAGGATTTCACTATGTCACCCTGACTACCCTGGAACTTGGTATATGTACCAGGTTGGTCTCAAACTCAAAGATATGTGCTTGCCTCTGTTTCCTGAGAGCCAGGATTGAAGGCATGGACCAGCACACCTGGCTCAATTTATTTTAGACTGGGTTCAAGCAATTCTTCCGTCTCAGCCTCCCTTGTAATATTTTATCAAGGTATCTTGGCCTTTGCCAAGACCCTCTAGGGTAACATACCAAGTAAGGTTGAAATGGTTATTTGCCTGTGTGTCTTGATGTATTCCTCCTAGAGGAACTCCCAACATCAGTGTTTGGTGAATGCAGATGTACTTAGGTGGAGGAAAGGGTATCTCTTTTAGAGAGGGGTTCAAGAGCCTGGAGTATTTACAGCTATGGACAGGTTGGCTCCCAGAGTAAGTGGTGATAAGTTTTGCTCCTGTACTTGGGCATACAGATAAGGAAGCCATTTTCTTAGCTGTGAGTCTCTGGGCCTTTGGAACCTTTGAGTTGGGGCTGGGGTGGGGTTTCAGGAATGACTCCTTGAGTTGGAAGTCTCTGTGGCCCTGAAATTCTGGGAGTAGGAACAGTAAAATAGTGAGGGTTCAGTATTTGCAGGGGCCCATAAGTTGAGAGTTAGAACCAATTAGTAGCTCCCTAGATCAAAGTTCACTGTGGTGTTATCTTGAGTTAAGGTGGTGGTATTCAGGCAGACAGCTGCTAAGAGGGAGCTGGAACTCAGGCTGAGGGTGGAACATAGGAGGAGTTCTGCTGCCTCTCAGATCCTCTGGGATATCATTTGGTTTTCCCTGAAACTAGTTTTTTCAGAAGAGACCCCCCCCAGAGCTCAGCAACCTGACCCCTCTGGTCTGGTCCTTGCATCTAGCAGGTGGTTTACATTAGCCTGAGCCCTTGTAGGAAACCATTGGCTAGTCTTTAACTCCTTCAGACCCAGAGAGAGCACAGGCCAGGTGGCAGCTATTTCTTTAGAGTCACTCTCCTCCTTCTGATGCATCCTTTGTGGAAATGGGAGTTCTTGTAAGTGTGGAAATTGGTCATGATATAGGGAACTATATTATGGAAGCTTGGGAAGTGTAAAGAGGACAGAGGGGACCATACATTGCAAGGTCACTGCTTTTCTCTGTCTCCCTTGAAATGGGGAAGAAAGAGTACTTTATCAGCTTTGGGAAGCCTCAGTTTTAGATTGTGGGTACATATCATTTTCAAAGAATCAGGTTTATGGGAACTCTGAAGTTCAGGTCCTGGCCTACTGTCTGGATTTTGTTGTTCTTATCTTTGAGTGTATGTGTACATGCCCCGTCAGATTGAGTTGGGGTGAGTCTCAGATCCTGTGAAACGGTACACAGAAGGCTACAATTGAAGGGATCTGTTTTTCCATCCCCATCACCCAGTCTTCTGGGTGGGGCCTGCCTTGGATTTCAGAGGGAGGGTTGAGAGGATGGTGCTCTGGCGGAGAGCCCTTGGCTGCTGTGCCAAAGTCTGTTTAAAGCTGTAGTCCCAGGGCTAAGCACTGTCTGTGCCACTGGTTTCAGTCAGTGGCTGTGCCTTCCTAAAGCTGAACTCTGGTGTCTTGAACTGTTCTTTGCTGGCTTTGATGACAAGATCTTTCACAAGCCCCTAGTGTTGAGTATTGGATTCCTATTTCTGTGCCTGGGGACCTCAGAGAAAGGCATTTGACCTTGATGCAAGATTTCTTGAGCAGTGAACTAGTTTAGATAGTTTCTTCTGGGGAGGACACTGGGGGTTATAAATTTTGCCTCTGAGGTAAAGGAAAGAGGTTGTTTAAACCTCAGTCTTTGGGCTAGATTTATCTCCTGTTGCAAATACAATTTCTGAGTAGTGAGGATTTGGGAAGAGATCTAAGCTACATTTGCCCTGTTATTGAAGATTACAGAGACTTTTCTGCAGTGCTGGGAATTAGACTCAGGACCTTACACAGGTTAGGTAAACATTTCACACTGAGCTAAAACCCTGACCAGTACCCTAGGTGAGCAGTTGACTATTGCCATTTTCATCCTGTAGGCTGGGCCTGGTCTCTCAAGCTGTAGGCTGGCCAGCTGCCCCAAGAAAGCCCAGTTTCATTACACTGGTTGAGATCATCCTGTCCCTGGTCAGTCAGTCAGTGCTCACAGACAGGCCATACTTGAGGGAAATCATTCAGGACTGAGGACCAAAACACATGGGCCCCTTAGCATGTCTGCTCTTCTGAGAAAACCTTACTTGTGCCCACCAAAGACCACGTAAATCGTTTATTTCTCAGTCTGACACTGATGTAGTGCGGTCGGTATTAAGTGCTGGGGTTTGCAGGGTCAGGCAGTAGCTAGTTATAATTAGCATTTACTTATAGTTAACACTTAATTATTTTCTTCTATTAGTGATTCAGGTATGTTTAATTTTACTCCTCATCCTCCTAAAAACCCCTGAAAGGCAGTGATGATGTCATTGTCTTCTGTTTCCCATGTAGTTTCCAGGACAGGAAAAACAAGTGGGGACTAAGAACACAATTTTTTTGGTTGGTTGATGAGTACAGAACACTTGGATAGGAAGTTCCAAGAGGTAATGGGAAGTGAATTACCAGATTATGAATCTCATAGTTATTTGACTTGAGTGCCTTATTGGCAAAATTGTATCTTTCTTTATGGCTAGTACTTTGCATTCAGAAAGCACTTAGCATCTTTTGGTTCCACCGACCTTACATTATAAGAGATGCTAATATCTGTAGAACTGTATGGGTGAAAGGCCTTTCTGTTCTTCTTCATCCTTCTAGAGTAGTGACGTAGTGGGCAGTTGTGCAGGAGGTGGGAGAGCACAGTTGTGCTCTCAGAGATTGTGGGGATCATGGTGGCTGATAGGAGGTGCTGGGAAATACTCAAGTCTGTGATCCTGTAGGTCTGTTGGCAGGCAAATGGAGATTCCCAGGGGAAACGGGAATTGGGGTAGGAATACTGCAACAAATGCCTAATCTTACATTAAATGTTCTCTGCAGGGTAGGGCGGTGATGGGGAGATGCCTCAGCAGGTAAAGTTCTGCTGCCCAATCATACGAACTTGAGTTCATAGCTCCAGTACCCATGTAAAAGCTAGGTGCTATGGTGTTCTCTTTAGTCCCAGTGCTGGGAAGGTAGAGACAGGCAGATCTCCAAGTCTAAGGACTTGGTTGTAAAACAGAACCAGAAATCAACTTTTATTTAAGAACAGAAATCATTTATGATTGATTTCACCTATCATGTGCCAGGCACTGTGTTATTTGCATTACTACAGTAAGGCAGGGAGGTTTATATGGATTCATTTTGCAGATCAAGAAGCAGATAAAAAGAGGTTATGTTAATTGTCTAAAAGTCACATGACCGTGGTCCCATATAATTAGTATTCAGACCCTGGCCAGTTTACAAAACCATGCTTGTTCCTTGTTGAAGGTACTATGTCCCAAAGAGCAGGGCTGCAGACCAACTTTGAATGTTGTTTTCCATCAACTGAGTGAGAACATTCAGTTGAGTACAAGATTCTTTGCAGCCCGCCTTGACAATATAAGCTTTAAGTAATTTATGAGTCTACTCTGAAGTCTCAGAATTTCTGTGCTACCTTAGTGTGTTGAGTGCTATTCAGAGGTGGTAAATGGAACTGCTTTTCTTCTATTCATCAATTGGATATATCTGATTTATTAACCATACTTCTTCTCTTGGGTTCCAGGTGCATTGGAGTGACTAACTGGGATCACCAAGATGACACTCCATGCCACCAGAGCAGCCACACTCCTCGCTTGGGTAAGTAGCTTGCTTGCTTTCTTTCTTTCTTTCTTTCTTTCTTTCTTTCTTTCTTTCTTTCTTCCTTCCTTCCTTCCTTCCTTCCTTCCTTCCTTCCTTCCTTCCTTTCTTTCTTTCTTTTTTTCCTGTACGTCTTCAGTTTCCTGTAGAACGTTCTATGAGCCAGGGCTCTGCAAACTCTTCTGATTTGCAGACCAGGTAATTTTTCATATATTGCCAAAGATAACTGCTGACAGTGATAACTTGTAGCTCAGTTCAGGCTTCTCTGAGGTATTCCTTTTGGTCATAGAACAGAACATTGGGACATTGTGCAAACCCACTCTCATTTGTTCTGTATACTTTTCTTTTTTTGTGTGACAGGGTCTTATTATGTAGCTAGCCTTGCCTGGCCTAGAATTTAAGAGTTCTGTCTGCCTCTGCCTCCTGAGTGCTAGGATCAAAGGTTGCACTACCACACCAGGCTGTATACTATTGTGTCTAAAGGACTGACTGTGAACCTTGATGGCCACATTGGCAGGAACTTTGGTCTTCAAAGACCTAATCTTTGAATGTCTTCCCTCTTTATTATGTTTCTGTCTGCTTCCATTGTTCTGTTTCCTCCTCTTCCTTCTTTTTAAAATGAAGGTGAATATTTTATTTCTTCCTTAGTGTGCTGCAAAGCTGTTGCTTCACTGAATTAAAATAGCAGCAGCAGATGTAGCATATTCTAAAATTAAGACAGTATTGTCCTTAACTTGACACATGCTTTCCTGCACTCCCAGTGGGAAGATCATTAAGTCTTTACCCAAATCCAGAGATAGATGCAGATGAGTTACGATATTATGTGAGACTTAGGATAACATTGTTATCCTAAAGTACAGAATTCGTATAACCACTTTTTATCATAGATACTCTCAAAAATTTTGAATACCAGAGTTTAGTCTAAATACCTAGTCTATGGTATTATAAAAGTAATGTACATTGTGTTTATCTACAACCATTAGAAAGTTAAGGGAGACTTTTTTTAGTAGTAGTATTGAGAATTTTCCATCAGTATTGCTAAGGGCTGTTTAAAGTCTTCTATCCACCATTAAGTTAAGACAACAGTGCTGAAGCAAGTCACTTTTTACTAGCTTGAATAGGGTGCCATGCTCAGTCCTCGTGTAATGCACATATTTCTCAGTGTGCATCTTTACTCACTAGTTCATCCAGTTCTGAATGTTTGCTCAGTGTTCTTGATCAGCCAGTGATTTTCATAGCAGGATTTATCATTGATGAGCCCTGGTTTTTCTGCAAATGCTTCGTTGACTTTTCCCAGTAGAGGAGAGTAGAGTTCACTGGCAGCCTTCACACCACCCAAAGCTAGTCTTGTTAGAACTGATAGAAGACTAGCTTTTTTTCAGATTTACTTAACAGGAGTGGAGAGATGGCTCAGCAGTTAAGAGCATTTGCTGCTGCTCTTGCAGAGGACCCAGGTTTGGTCCTCGCCAGTCACATGGTGGCTCACCACCTTCTATAACTCTAATTCCAGGGTATCCAACTTCTTCTGACCTCCTAAGGTCATAAACCTACATACAAGGAGGTAAAACACTTATGAATTAATTTTATAAAATAGCAGCTTGAAACAAGGCTTTTATTATGTGAAAAGAATGGTATAAGATACAATAGGGTTGGAGAGAAGGCTCAATGATAAAGAAGAAACATGAATTTCCCAGCACTCGGGAGGCAGAGCTAGGCAGATCTCTGTGAGTTTGAGGCCAGCCTGATCTACAAAGCGAGTTCCAGGAAAGGTGCAAAGCTACACAGAGAAACCCTGTCTCAAAAAACCAAAAACAAAAAAAAAAAACAAAAAAAAAAAGAAGAAGAAACACGAGAGCCCAAGTTTTCACATATACCATGGATTGTGTGCCCATGTACACACAACACATCATATGTGCAGTCACACACAGAATAAAATATACACATATATTTGATAATTAAAACTGTGTTTTAAAAATTTGCCTAGAGAGGAGGAGATGGAGAGATGGCTCACCAGTTAAGGGCACTCACTGTTTTTTTGCAGAGGACCAGAGTTTGATTCCCAGTACTCACACTAGGCAGCTTACAAATTGCCTATAACCCCAGGTCTAGGGGCTCTGATGCCCTCTGATCTTGGAGGGTACCTTCTGAACATAAATTCATGCAGATACATATTCATACACATAATAAAAAATCTTTAAAATAGTTTCCTAGAGGAAAGACTAGATGAAAAACACTTTTGTCAGTGCTGAGACTACAGTTGCATATTGAGCACTCACTAGCAAGTGCTAAACTCTAATTTGGGGCCCCAGAAGCTCCCCTCCAAAAAGCTAATTTTGTCAAGGGCTATAGAGGTGTAGCTTGGTGGAGGGGCACTTGTCTACATTCACCAGGTCCTGGTTTCCATCTCTAGCACTGTTTTGAGAAAACCAGAATCGGTGGTGGCACACACCTTTAGTCCCACCACTGGAGGCAGAGGCAGGCAGATCTCTGTGAGCTTGAGGCCAGCCTGGTCTACAAAGAGAGTTCTAGGACAGGATTACACAGGGGAACCCTGTCTCAAAAAACAAAATCAAAAAAGAAAAAAAAGAAGCCCTCCCATAAAAATAAAAATCATAATGCTGAAAGTGAATGTATTAAAATGCTTTTGGTGAAAGTTTTTTTTCTTCTAAAATTTCAGTGATTTATATTTTGTTTAATTAAAATGTAGTTTGAAACTATTTTATAGCTAGTAGGTAGTGACAAATTGTTGCAGACCTTACTAGGCAATGATTGGGTTATCCAGTAAGCTGTGTCCTCACACTGATGTCTACACTCTGGCTAGAGATGGAAGAACCTCAACTTTGAATGGTTTCCCATCCTAGAGCAAATAACAAGAAAAAAATTCTCATATTTATGCATGAAACTATTTCTGAATTATAACTTGATTGATAGAAGTGATGAGTCTAGATTCCTTAAATGACTTTAAGTCAGCTAATTGGTGTGATTTTTCAGTCTTGTTAGTGAACAAGCGTTCATTCCCTTTGAATGCTTTACCTAGATTGCAGGCATTTAAAAGGAGATAACTTTGGATACTTAATTCTTGGCAGTCCCTCTTTTCAGCAGCTTAAAAAAGATCTTAGCCTGAAGTTTTTCAGAATCTTTCAAAAATAAAAATAAAAAAACCCTGACCTGTTCTGTCTAACTAGATTAAGGTTTTTTCCCCCAAAAGGTAATATAAATATGTTGCCTTTAAGCCTTCAGTGGGAGGACTAGGGGTATAGGGGTATAGTTCAGTACATGCCTAGCATGTGGAAGCACTGCCTTAATCCCTAGTACTAAACAGATTCAACACATCTTTTAGCCTGTGTGAATTTGGGTCCAGTCTAAAAGGTTTATTGTTTTAAACAGACTCCCATATAGTCCAGTCTGGCCCTGAACTCACTGTGTATCTGAGCCTGGCCTTGAAATCCTGACTCACCTTCCTGAACTTCTCCAGTGCTGAGATTAGGTGTGCACTGCCACACCTGCCTCTAAAAATTGTAATAATGATGTAAAAGCGCTTAACTGAAATAAATACTGTCCTTTCTAAAGCTGAATTGATCTTCTAAATCCTCTTAATTTTATAATGCTGTTAAGTTAACCTTTATAAATGAAGTTTTATATCTGCTTCATTTTAATGTTTAAATTTTATTTTTATTATTTTTAGTTATGTGTATTGGGGGGGGCATAGGTAGTGCTGGTGCCTGCGGAGACCAGAGATGTTGGATTCTCCTGAAGCTGAAATTAGAGGTGGTTATGAGTAAGGGGGCTTTTGTTGATGATAAGGGGTGATGTAGTCTCTCTCTTCTTTATTTTTTATTTATTTATTTATTTATTTATTTATTTATTTATTTATTTATTTATTTTTTGAGTCAAGGTTTCTCAGTGTAGCTTTGTACCTTTTCTGGAACTCACTCTGTAGCCCAGGCTGGCCTCGAACTCAACAGAGATCCCCCTGCCTCTGCCTCCCGAGTGCTTGGTTTAAAGGTGTGCGCCACCACCGCCCGGCATCTCTCTCTTCTGTACCTGCTTTCTGTTAATTGGAGGCTTGAGACTTAGAAGGGTCTGGAAGGCTGGTCCAAAGCAGAGACTCAAGCCAGCAGGGAATGGTAGGCATCTGATTTACTAGCCTGTCAAATCAGGTAATTTCACCTAAAAGAACTTGAAGAGACAGAACACAATTACATTGTTATGGGAAGGATAGAGACCAGTGGACCGAGGAGGGGAAGGAGATAGAGGCCCAAGGTGAGACCACAGGATAGTCTTGAAGTCCACTGAAGAATGCAGGCCAGTTCTCTTTAACATTGGCTTTCAGCAAGTCCAGGTCTTTTCTGGGCCTAGTGAGGTAAGCTGTTTTGGGGAGCAGTTGCAGGGCCACAGTTGATTCCTCGATAGTGTCTGTCGTCTGAGTGGAAATTTGCTGGGACAGATATAGACGAGGGTAGGAGGTAAAGTTGAAGAGCTTAGGAGATCTTTATCTTGGGTATACACTTGGAACTTCCAGGCCTGTCTCCTGGTCCTGGTGGGTGGGATGTGGAAAGCAGTCTCAAGACTAGGGCAAGAAAAGAGCCCACCCTCAGGGATAGGCAGGAGGAGGAAACCTTAAGCTATTGACTGACAGGAGGAGTACTCACTTATCAGGCAAGGGATTCCTGAGCCCTTTGACTTGTGACAGATGGATCCAAGTTGCAATTTCCTGAAGCTTACATAAACTTTGAAAAGTTGAATGCTATATTCAGCATTTTTCTGTGGGGTTTGAGGACCATCATATAAAGACCATAATATAAGTATACCTGACAAAGTAAATTTTACTTATTTTCAGTTAATTGTTTTAGGCTTAACCTTGACAAGGCTAAAGCTTGTCCTTGTAGATGAATTAATTTGCACTAGCATGACTATAAGCATAGTTCTGAGCACATTAAAAACTTTGATCATTTATAAGGTGACTCACCATTGACTTGCATGCCTGAATTATCTTTAGCAGTTTATAACAAGGTGGTACCTTTTTTTTTTGGTTTTTTTGAGACAGGGTTTCTCTGTGTAGCTTTGCGCCTTTTCCTGGAACTCACTTGGTAGCCCAGGCTGGCCTCGAACTCACAGAGATCCGCCTGGCTCTGCCTCCCGAGTGCTGGGATTAAAGGCGTGCGCCACCACCGCCCGGCTAAGGTGGTACCTTTTATAAGGTTAGGGTTTTATAGTTTTATACCTGTTAAGTTTGAGCCCTAAAAATTGAATTGAAGATACCTTAGCATCAAAATAAAACTTGAAACCATAAATATAGCCCACAGAGAGACTTAGAACCTTACTTTCCTGATCCTTTCATCGTGTACCTTTACAGAATATCAGTTTCTTGTATGACTCAGTTTATCCAAATAGCTCACGCTTAGCAAATTTAGCAAAGACAGAAAAGCTAGACATACATCTTCAAGTCAGTTTTTGCTAGCCTGAATGGACCTTAGGAATTCATAAGCCTTATTCATCAAATGTGTTCCTTATCTAAAAAATTTTTTAGAATCAGGCAGTCACACACCTTTAATCCCAGTACTGGGGCAGAGGCAGACAGATCTCTAAATTTGAGACCAGTCTGGTCTACGGAGTTACTTCCAGGACAGCCAGCTACACAGAGAAACCCTGTCTTAGGTGAAACAAACAAACAACCAGAAACAACAAAACAAATGTAGAAGCCTGTAGTTGAACATAGTATAGACCCAAGTGGTTAGCCATGGTTAGAGGCAGCAAGCTCCAGGAGGGAGCTGAGAGACGGTGGGGAGGGAGCCAGGAGCAGAGCAAGGAAATTTAGACTTTTAGGGGGTAAGTGTTGTGTTGACAAGAATTTCAATTCAGGGTGTCCCCAGGATCAGTGGAGGGCATCTCTCTTCTATGTGATGGGACACCCAAAAAGGAGCTGCCTGACACCAGCATGATTTTGTGGTAGACTATATGAGCTGAGAGACAGCAGGTAGCTCCAAGTGAGACACTGAGGAGGTGAGGAGAGAGGAGTGGTTAGAGTAGGTGGAGGAGAAGCAGTTGAACAAGTGGACTCTAAATTTTGGAGTTGAAAATGGTGGGTGGCAGGAGCCAGCAGAAGCAAATGATCTGAACCCAGGAGGGTCAAAATTGGCAGTTTGGTTCAGCTAGGGAGGACAGGACCTTTTTTGGGGGGTTTAATGTCCCTCCCATGTTTCAGACACCAAGTATAAGCGATCTTGCAGAGAAACTTCAGAGCTAGACTGCTCCGTGGACAGAAAGAAAGATTTACTGGAGATCAAACTGCCAAGGTCATCTCTAGGGGTGGGGGCAGAGAGAAGAGCAAGTAGCAGAAAAGCAAGCAGATTTTATATGACAGTCAGTAGGATGGAGTTCTGGACTGATACAGGCTGTCCAGAACTAGATTCCCCTGCCAGAGCCAGTTGACCTTTAGGGGAAGATTAAGGGAGGTTACTGGAGAATTAACAGTGGTTTTTGATCTACAGAAACACCTTAAGAGGTCTGCTTTTCTAGTAAATAGGAACCTTTAGGCTTGTTTGCACAATAACAATCCTTCTGTTTAGGACAACCAGCACTGCCATTTTGGGGGGAGGGACTGTGAGGAGTGGGGATGGGGCTTTGGACCTGACAGTGAGCTGCCCGAAATTGGTGCTAGGAATTGACTTGGGTCCTCCAGAAGCATGGGCTTCTCTGTTGAGCCATCTCTTAAGCCCCTTATTATTTTAATTTTTAAAAAAATTCAGTTTATTTTTATGTGTATAGTTATTTTGCATGCCTGGTGCCTGAGGAGGCCGGAGTAGAATGTTAGATCCTTTGAGACTGGAGTTTACAGATGTTTGTAAACTGCCATGTGGATATTGGAATTGAACCCAGGTCCTCTGGAACAGCAGCTCTTAACTGCTCAGCCATCCCCTTCAGTACCCTACTTCTTTGTTTTAATTTAAGATAACATGTATATGAAAGATAGGGTCTTGCTGTGTAGCCCATGCTGTTTTGGAACCGCCAGTGATGCTCTTTCCTCAGCTTCCCAGGAGCTGAAATTATCACTACTTCAGAAATAGTTTTAGACATTTATTTTGTATGTGCATGAGGACCTGTGTGCAGAGTCAGATTTTTTTTTTTTTTTTACCGTGTTGGACCTGGAGGTTGAACTCAGGTCATCAGGCTTGGCAACAAGCACCTTTACCCACTGAGCCATCTTACTGGATCTTAGCCCATTGCTCTTTAAAGAGCACATTTATAAGCAATGGCTTCTAGCTAATTGCATATAGCCACATTCTGTAATTGTTAGAACAGCCTCATCTAAGCGGACTTTGTCTTTCAACCCTCTCTGTACTACAACTATAGTTCATTAGCAATCCCCATGGTAATAGAGGTAAACTGGAGTCCAAGTGCCTGTGA
This sequence comes from Peromyscus eremicus, assembly GCF_949786415.1. Classification (NCBI taxonomy): domain Eukaryota; kingdom Metazoa; phylum Chordata; class Mammalia; order Rodentia; family Cricetidae; genus Peromyscus; species Peromyscus eremicus. The sequence goes on along the minus strand of NC_081416.1, from coordinate 98,156,169 downwards.
AATTCATTTATAGACTTCCCTATAGAAGTTAACTGTAAATGCTGTTGAATATCCTATGTACTTGAGATATTTGTCCCTTGGTGAATTTTGTAGTGTTAAGAACTGGATGGTCATTTGAAGCCAAAGAGAAAGAACCGGCAATTGGATCAGAGTTGAGTTTTATCCTCTCCTGCTCTTTCTCCTTTTAAAAAATAACTTGCCGGGCGGTGGTGGCGCACGCCTTTAATCCCAGCACTCGGGAGGCAGAGCCAGGCGGATCTCTGTGAGTTCGAGGCCAGCCTGGACTACCAAGTGAGTTCCAGGAAAGGCGCAAAAGCTACACAGAGAAACCCTGTCTCGAAAAACCAAAAAAAAAAAAAAAAAAAATAACTTACTTTGTTTTTTCATTATTTCTTCCTCCCTCCTCTCAGACTAAAGTGTATATTTGCAAACTTTTGTTATTTTTTACATTATTTGTTTAGTTGTGTGTCCACACATGTACAAATGGAAGTCAGAGAAGACCAGCTGAAGTTTGGTCTCCTTCACCTTGTGGGTTCTGAGGATCAAACTGAAGTCATTAGGCTTGGCAGCAGGTGTAGTTACCTGCAGAGTCATCATGCTAGACCTAGGTTTTTATATTGTATTTAGCATGCTGTGGGTCCTAGGACCCCTAGGAGAGCTCTTATAATGGGCTATTACAGGTAAAAGCCTGATCTTTGATTTGCTTTAGGTGGCTGTGTATGGGCACATTCACTGGGTGAGTGGGTATAGATTAAAAATCTTGGCTTGGTGTAGCACACACTTGCAAACTCCCCCCCACCCCCCACCCCCCACCCCCCACCCCCAGCATCTGGGAAGTAGAAATTGGAAGATTAAACATTTTTTGACAGCCTAGTGAGACTTTATCTTTAAAAAAAAAATTGTGGAATCAACCTGTGCCTTTATTGTTGTAGCCTACAACTGTAGGCACTCACAGTGAGCAGAGTGGTGCCAGCATCTGAAGCATGTTGTGAACCACATGCTTCTGGCATTGTTTTGTTTTTGTTGTTTTCAAGACAGGGTTTCTATGTAGCCCTGGCTATTCTGGAACTCTCTTTGTAGATCAGGCTGGCCTTGAACTCACAGAGATATGCCTGTCTCTGCCTCCCGAGTGCTGGGATTAAGGGCATGCGCCATGCCAGCATGCAGTGGAGCAGTGGACTACTTTGTACGTACTCTCACCAGACTCTTTCCTTTGGCTTGTAGGTGAACAGTCTGCATGTGGCTGACCCAGTGGAGACGGTGCTGCAGCTCCAGGACTGCAGCATCTTCATCAAGATTATTAACACCATGTGAGTATGAGTTCTCCAACCCCTAGCTAGTGGTGGGGACTGCCCAGAAAACCAGGTGGAGGTGGGATATTAGAAGGGTAAGTGGGTTCAAGGACTAGCACCTTGACCTTGCCTTTCTAGTTACTGAACCTCTCAGTGGGAGAAGTTTCAGTCTTGTCCTATCCAAAGACCTCCTCATTCTGGCACAGAAGGCTCTTCAGGGCCCTATGCACAATTCTAAGAGACTACCCTCAAGAACTTTCCATCTTCCTGTCTCAAAAGTAGTCTTCTGTAACCCTCTTTTCATGATTCACCCCTGCCTCACTATCTCATTGTTGTATGTGTGATGTGAGTGAATGTGGATGCTCTTATGACACAGCACTCAGGCAGAGGTCAGAGGATAACTTTTAGGAGTTGTTTCTCTCCTTCCATTGTGGGTTACAGAGATTAAATTCAGGTCATCAGGCTTGTGAGTCTATTTATTCCCTTTTACTACTGAGCCTTCTTCCTGGCCCAGCTAAGTGTATCTAAGTGGATAAGGGTGAGGTGGAATTCTGTGGTGTCAGGACTAGTGCTGCTGAGCAGCCCAGGACAGAGAAGCCTACTAGAATGGTTCTCTGTTAGCCTTTGAAACTTGGTGTTTGGGGGATGGGGTATCTTATAGGTGTTTAAAACCCTTACTGGTTCTGACTGGCACTTGTTTCAGTTCCTCTGAAAGAAGTCATCATTGGTCCAAATACTTCCATTTTCTTTCCTTGGCATTGACTTATGCCACTGGCTCTTCTTTTTTGTTGTAGTTGTTGTTTGAGACAGGGTTTCTCTGTTTAACCCTGGCTGTCCTAGAACTCACTCTGTAGCCCAGGTTGGCCTCAAACTCACAGAGATCCACCTGCCTCTGCCTCCTGAGTGCTGGGATTAAAGGCGTGGACTGCCAAAGTCTCTTCTCTTCTCTTTTTTTCTTTTCTTTCTTTCTCTCTCTCTTTCTTTCTTTCTTTCTTTCTTTCTTTTCTTTCTTTCTTTCTTTCTTTCCTTCTTTTTTTAATTATTTATTTCTTATTTTATGTGCAGTTGTGTTTTTGCCTGAGTGTGTGTCTGTGTGAGATATTAGAACTCCTGGAATTCAAATTATAGACAATGGTGAGCTGCCATGTGGGTGCTGGGAATTGAACTCAGGACCTCTGGAAGAACAGCCAGTGCTCTTAACCTCAGAGCCATCTCTCCAGCCCTCTTTCTTCTTTTTTTTATCCTTTGCCTCATGCAGGATACCAGGCTCTCATGGCCTCATTATTCTCCAGTTTATTCCCATATGGTGATCTCAAGAATATTTCTTAAATCTGCTTTCTTTGCAGTTCTTCAGTGACTGTAGCTAGCAGATTGAAATCTCAATTGTTTTGTTTTGTTTTTTTTTAAATCAAGACAGGGTCCCATGTAGCTAGCCTCAACTGACTATGCAGGGAAGCATGATCTTGAATTTGTTTGTCTCCCAGGTGCTAGGATTGTAGGCATTTGTCACAATTACCTGGCTAAAATCTTTATCCTAATGGTAAAGATTATTTATTAAGCTAGATATGGTGTAGTGCTCTGTAGTTCCAGCTGCTTGGGAAGCTGAAGCAGGAGAATTGCTGGTGAGGTTGAGCAGCACAGAGGAGAATCTTTTCACTTGGGTGTGGTGGTGCACACCTGTGGAGACAGACAGGTGGATCTCTGACTTCAAGGCCTGCCTGGTCCACATGGTAGAGACCTTGTCTCACTGCCTCCCCCAGAGATCTTTTGTCAGTAGCCTAGTTTAGTTCTCAATGAATTTGGTCTCTCTGTTCTCTCGTCCCATTATTTAGATCCTGTAGAAAGCACTAAATCCTGATTTTGTTTATTGTATTGTCTGGTGCTGCTTAGCTTGTTGCTCTTGATGTTGCCTGTAAACTGATAGCTAAAGGTTTCTTTGCTCAAAGGTGCCTTATAGATAAGGTGATAGATCACCTATAAACCAGCAGTTTGCAGTGTCTAAAAAAGTCATTAGTTTTGGAGGGCAGGAGAGGTGGTTCAGCAGTTAAAAACACTTGTTGAACAATCAAGAGCACTGGAATTCAGATCCCAGCACCCATGTAACCCAGGCACCCTGCAAATACCTTTAACTTCAGCTCTGTGGAGTCCAACGCCTCCTGACTTCTGCCTGCACATAAGTGCATGCACTTACTCACATTTGTGAATATACTTACACAGGCACATATATACAATAACATAACAAACTAAAATAAATAGTAAAAAAGAAATTATTTTCTCAGCATTCATGAGGCAGAGGCAGGCAGATCTCTGTAAGTTCTCCGTCAACCTGGTCTACATGGCAAATTTCAGGCCAGCCAGGACTACCTGTGCAATTTTTACTATTTTCAAACTGTAATAGAGTGGTAGGATGAGGCATCTGTTATCACTGATGGGTAAATCCATTAGGCTGGTAATACCTAGCCCACCATTGAATTTTACCATCACTAAAAGACAAGTGACAAGATATAATAATACCTTCTGTGTTGTAATATATATTATGGTGTATATGTGCTTTTTTGAATTCAGAATAGATAAGTTTTCTGCTTTTGAAAAATAAATTTCTAGGCTGGAGATATCTCAGTGGTTAAGAGCACTGGTTGGTTGATCTTCCAGAGGAACTGAGTTTAATAACTACCATCCACATGGTGATTTAGATGTTCTGTAACTCCAGTTCCAGGGGATTTGATTCTTTTTCTGCCCTTCATGGGCACTAGTCACTCAAGGTGCATAGATACATGCAGGCAAAATAGCATACATAAAAAAACTTTATTTTAAAGAGAAAAGATAAATTTCCTTGACTTGATAAAAGGCAATAGGTGGTCCATGTTGTCTAACTTTTCCTGGGGAGGTGTATAGAAGTGGTCAAGTACCACAGAGAGGGTGCTGGCAACAGACTAAAAGAACATTCTATCCCAGTTTAACTTGGTGAATCTGTTTGTTGATTAGTTAGGCACAGGAGCACAGGTGACTCAGGCAGCTGCACCCGAGAGTTCACGCCAGGACGGGGGACAACTCAGCAGAGCAGACCATCTTTAGGAAAGTGGCTCTTCTCCATGCTGATGCTTCTTTGCTGCTTATGTAACCTCAGGGAGGGCCTTGTTGGTGAGCTTCCTGAGTTTCTTAATTTCCTCAGCCTCATTAGCATCCCTCCTTTCTCCCAGAGGAACGCTTGTGAGGGAGCTGCTCCTCCACAGTCCAGGAGTCAGGATGTGTATCTGTTCTTGCTTTAGCCTCTCTGGGTTATTCCTGGAAGACACTTTTCAAAGGGAAATTTCAGACACCCATTTTCTCTTGTAGAGTGCTGCCTGAGTCTTAGATGCCCAGGTACAAAGATCCAGGCTAGCTTTTGCCTCCATGTCAGATACAAGATGACACGGAGCAGTTGCCTTTGGGAAAACTGACATCCTTAGTTAGGATGCTGTGGCTGTTGCCTTTCTGATAGTCCTGCTGGTGCTGCTCTACATCAGAGATGTTTTTCTCCAGGGAAGGAGGACACATTGTCAGGCAGAAGCTGTGTGCCGCTTGGCCTTTTTTTTTTTTTAATAGGAAAAGGCATTGACATTGCCTCCTGAGGATTTTCTCTTTCATTCTTCACAGTGTAAAGCAAAAACGTTGTCCTCTCTCTTTCATAGCTTTGAGACTTGAGTAGCAAAATTTAATATAAAGGCCTGATGATGATTATTTCTTAACTTTCTCTGTCTCCTTTTTCCCTTTTTTTTTTTTTTTTTTAAAGATAAGGTCTTATTATGTATATGTAGCCTTGTCTGGCCTGAAACTATGTAGATGAGACTGGCCTTCAATTCATGGAGACCCACCTGCCTCTGCCACCCAAGGGCTGGGAGAAAAGATTTTGATTTTTTTTTTCTCCTTTAAGGGCCTGATATTTGTCTTACTGATGTTGACCTCTGTCCTCATTAACAAGCCTCCCTCAGCTGGCGAGTCACCCTGGATGTCCTGAGTACCTGTTAGATGCCTAACTTTGTACCAGCAGCTAGAGTGGTCAGTTAGTTGTATGTGGTGCAGTTGTGTGGCTCTCTGAGCACTGGAGGATACCTGAGAGGGTGATAGAGCTTTGATGGCTGTCATTCTAGATAACTTCCTGATAGTTTGAGACTTGAGCAGTCTAGAATGGGCTGCATTGATCTAGTACAGTGGTTCTCAACCTGTGGGTCGAGACCCCTGGGTGGGTTGGACAACCCTTTCATAGAGGTCGAATATCAGATATCCTGCTATTAGATATTTACATTACAATTCATAACAGTAGCAGTTACAGTTGTGAAGTAGCAAAAACAATAATTTTATGGTTGGGGTCATCACGGCATGAGGGCTTGTATTAAAGGTCTCAGCTTTAGGACGGTGAGAACCACTGCTGTAGGACTGGTATGCTCCATGATGCTTTACTTGTGCTAGGGGCAGTATGAAAACAGTTTTGTGGTAAATAGGTCTAGTAGTTAATGTGTTACACACTGTTCTTTAGAAAATGTTGAAGCTGCATGATGGTGTAGGTATGTAGTCTCCAAGTGTTTGAGACTCTGAGGGAAGAGGATTATCTGAGCCCATGAGTTCAAGACAGGCCTGAGAAACACAGTAAGATCTGTTTCAAAAAAATAAAATAAGGAGAAAAACAGAAAGCATCTGTATCTCTCTATATACATATATTTTAAAGATAAGGTTGGCCTTGAATTCCTAATTCTTCCGTCTCTACCTCAAATGCTGAGATTATTTTAGGTGTGAACTTCACTTTGGTTTAAACAAGTATTTTTGCAAACATTTGATTAGAGAAGCCTCTTACTTTAGGTAAATACAATACTGTTCTCCACTGATGCAGAGGGTTACCGAATTTCCAAGTGTGGGTAGGTAGGGAAGATGACTTTTTTAGGAGTCAGTGAGATTAGCACTTCTCAAGACTGTAGGAGTCACTTAACTGCTAGCAGGCCCCAGTGCCTCTCGAATGGGAATGGGGAGGGTCCTCACCTGGAAGAAGTCTGTCACTCTTTGCCCAGGAAAGGGTCAGGTAACTTATATGGTATAGGTGTACCTTATGCTTTACAAGGATGTCTCTAGCACTGGATGGTTCTAGGGCCAGCCCTGCTCTCCATAAAGTTGGCTGAGATATGAGGATTTAGGTCTTGAGGAGTCTGGATATCTTTGATCATTAGTATTTCCAGCTGCACGTAGAGATAAATGAGCTTTCTAACATAAGGTGGAGAAGCAGAGTCACCTCAGAAAACGAAGCTGTAGAGAAAGTGGCCATGCCTGGCTGTATGTGAACACCGCCTGCTTGCTGCCTTCCTCTCTCCCTTGTTTCCTCCTTCTGTGTGTTACAGGCTGTTAGACAGTTGTGCGGAAGCAAGGGTGTTCATCAAAAACAATTACTCCTTGGTACCTCTTCTTAAAATTTGCAGCCATTTCTTCCTCTGCCCAGTGTGGAGTGTAGGAACTTTCTCCTGTTCCCTCAGAGCCTTGTCTCCACCCATTTTTTCTTACGTTGGCCCTGCTTTCTCTTCCCGTGGACCTCTCCCATTCTCCATTAGCCATGTTTGCTAGGTTTCCTGACATGTCACTGTTGAGCCACTCCATTCCAGGCTATTTAACATGGCTTCTTCCCATTCATCTGTGCCGCCTCCTCCCAGCTCCTTCCCACAGAGCATTCTTCTTACTGCAAATGTGTTAGCAGAGTGCCATGTTTTATGGAAGGGACCCCATGCTTCAGGTCTCCTCTTCTCACCCACCAAACATTTCATCAGAATAAAGTAGTGTTCTTGTATCTTCTCACTGCCTCCAGGATCAGGTCTGGCTCTTTCCCAGGCCTGGGACGGACTGGGTCTGAAGGGAAGAGGGACAGTTGTAGGTAAGCAGTGAGGCAAAGATGGCTAACTACTCCTATCTTAATGCTTGCTCATTTTTGTTTGTTTTATTTTAGCCACAACACTGAAGAGGGGCAACAAATTCTTCAGCAGCCGGTGCCAGAAAGACTAGACTTTGTTTGCAGTTTCCTACAGAGTAAGTGTCTTTCTTCACTAGGTGGGCAGCTCCAGCTCCTAGGACTTGGGAACCAGAGGACTTAGTCATGGCTGTCTGGCAGAAAAAATGTTCAGGATCCTCTACTCTAGCAAAAAGACAAACTAGCTGTGTCGTGCTCCCTGGATCTTGAGATGTCTCCGCCACCAGCTTATGTTAAGAAAAATGTCCCTTCAGTCCCAGAGTCCATGTCAGGTCCAGTAGATCATAGGGTTGACATCCCTTGTGTTCACCTGTTGGTCTTGTGGTCTCCCTATTTTGAAGAAACAGGAGAGAAAAAGGTTCACATTCCCCTTGTAAGAAAACTTTCCCTTGCAAGAAAAATAGTTAGGTAATCGCTTAGGTAGTAGGTAAAGGGCACGGTACCGTTTTTTAGACATAGGTTCTCAGTATGTGGTATAGAGATAACTATTGCTCATCAGGTTGGGGGAAGATTAAATGAGAATGTTTGTGAAGCTGTGCGGTGGTGGCGCACACCTTTAATCCCAGCATTTGGAAGGCAGAGGCAGGCGGATCTCTGAGTTTGAGGTCTACAGAGCTAGGGGGAAAAGAAAGAATGATTGTGAAACTTGGGGCATAGAGCATGTCAGCTCCCCTCCCCGGTTATCCTTGTACCACAGAGTCTGACATTTAACATTGGGAGCTGCCTGCCATTTCTACCTCAAGAGAATTATAGGGCAGGTGAAATTTTGTCCCTACAGGCTGTTACTATGAAATGCTCTGGAAGAATAAGGTTCTGGTGTCCTCTGTTGCTCTAATTGGACTCAGCTGTAGACATCCTCTGCAGCCTTAGTTGGAAAGGACTCTAGGATGATCTCATATCTCTGGCTCCTTCTGTGGTGCTAAGTAGGGGAGATGATGAGCTGGCAGGTGAGTGTAGGGTCTTGACCCAGAGCTATTGCTAATGTCCTGGCACTTTCTTCTAATACTATCCATGGAGCCCTTGGCCTGCCCCGCGGTAGGACTGACTTCAGGTGGAAATACAAGGTTGGTGAGAGAGAACATCAGGAATAAGGGCCCTTTGTCTTGGAGTCTCCTCGGAGGCTGTAATTCTGCTTGTGAAGTTGAATTTTGAGAGTTCAGTGTTTGCTACATGTTTGTCATTGCAGAAAATTGGAAACATCCCTTGTCTACACAATGCCTGGTGTCTGTGCAGAAAGTGATGGAGGGGTCTGAGATGGAACTGGCCAAGGTACCTGTGGGATATCAGACTTGGGTGGCAGGGACCTGAGAAATCTGCAAGGCTTTTTCTGAACCTGAATGAAGGGTGCTGTTTTGGAACTCATCAGACCTGGAGGCAAGGCCGGCCAGTTAGCCCAGCCAGTTGGCTAAGCCAGAGGCCATTTTTGTCCAAGGATTCTGGGAGCCCATGATCTTTTGACAAAGAAGTTTACTTGACCAACACTGAGGCCTGTGATGGAGATTTTCAGGAACCAGTTCTCACTCAGTGATCATCATATTTTTCTTTCAAGCTCAGTTGACTTCATTTCCTCTGCTGGGTGTTGGTCTATAGAGGGTGGTGTCTTAAGTTTTATGCTCCTGATTCCACAAGTCCAGGAATTCAGCTGTGTAGAAGTCCTGACACCTGTCTTTTTGTACCCTGAGCATCAAGCCCTTGGATTTATTTATTTTAGTAGTAGTAGTAGTAGTAGTAGTAGTAGTATTTTTAGTTTTTTGAGACAGTTTCTCTGTGTAGCCCTGGCTGTCCTAGAACTCAATTGTAGCCCAGGCTGGCCTCAAACTCAAGAGATCTGCCTGCCTCTGCCTCCTGAGTGCTGGGATTAAAGGTGTGTACCACCACCTCCTGGCAAGCCCTTGGATTTATTTATGAAAAAGAGGTCTCCTGGGAACATTTTTTTTTTAATTTATTTTTATGCTCATTTGTGTTTTGCCTGCATGTATGTCTGTGTGAGGGTGTCATATCACCTGGAACTGGAGTTACAGACAGTTTTAAGCTGCCATGTGGTTGTTGGGAATTGAACCTTGGTCCTCTAAAAGAGTCAGTGCTCTTAACCATTGAGCCATCTTTCCTCCTGGGACTATTAAGGATGGTGATTTGGGACTGCTAATTATAGAAATTCTGAAAGAGAATAGCTCAGAATCTTCAAAATGGCTCTTGAGTGGGCGCACCAGGAAGAGATGTATCTCACTCAGTCACTGCCACTTCTTTGTTCATCTTCTAGATGGTAATGCTGTTTTTATATCACTCCACCATGAGCTCCAGAAATCCCCGGGACTGGGAACAGTTTGAATATAGGATTCAGGTAGGCTCTCGTGCCTTCATCCCACTTGCCAGCCCAGCCTGGGCTTCCCTTGCCCAGTCATTTTTCTTTAAATAAAAGTTATTATTCTCTAAAAAGTTAATGTGTATCATGATGATAGCCATTCATTGTAAAAAAAAACAAGAAGCAGAAAATGTTGAAGTCCAAAGAAGGAAATTATATTGTCAGTAAGCTCATCCCTAAGCACAACTGTAAACTTCTTAAGGGATTAACTTTTGAGGCCTTTTTTGTGTGCATGTTTTTAATTGTCCTGTGTATTTCGAGAATATGTAGAAGTTATTTCCTTTTCCTGTGTGTGTCCTCATGGCTGTACTTGCCATCCCACTCTGGTAGGGGTTATTTGCAAGAAGTCAATAAGGTACATAAAAAGCTCCCTGTTAGGCAAAGAAGGAGAGCCAGTGTGTTGTGGGGCAGGCGATGGAGTTTCAGCTTTACGGGGAAAAGAAAGATCCACCAAGCCCCGGGGGACTAGCACTGCTGGAGTAAGTCCTGAGCCCTCCTCTCTTTGGTGTCCACGACACCACAGTGATGTTCGTTTTCTCTCCTGTGGCCCAGGCTGAGTTAGCTGTCATCCTGAAGTTTATGCTGGATCATGAGGAGTCATTAAACCTTACTGAGGACCTGGAGAATTTCTTGGAGAAAGGTGAGTAGGACCACTTGTGAGGATCCACTCTCTCTCTCTGAGCAGAGGACTGCTGGGATCCTCTGACCCAATACATGGCACAGAGTTGGTATTAAGGAGTCATGTGTGATGGAAGGTGATTTCTGAGCCATGTTGCTAACACCTCAGATCATCTGGAGTGGCTCCCTGCTGCCTGAAAGTTGAGCAGGATTCTTGTAAGTGATCTCATCTGCATTAGGGTGATCGGGACTCCTACTTCTCACATTATTTTGTTTTGCTTTTTATTTGTTTTATTTTTATCTTTATATGTATGGGTGTTTTGCCTGCATGTATGTCTGTGTGTGCCTGGTGCTCATATAGGCCAGAAAAGGGCATTGGATCCTCTGGAACTGAGCTAACAACTTAAGAGTTTTAAGCTGTCATATGGATGATGGGAATTGAACTTGAATCCTCTGGAACTGCTAAGCCAGATCTCCATCTCCGTGGTTTTTGTCTTTTAAATGCTAGGCTTAGAAGTTAGAGATAAACATCTTTTGGAAACCTTGTAAAACATTTCCCTTCATGCTCTAGGTGGGAGGCAGGTACATAAAAACTAGTAAGCCTGATAAGGGGACCAAGTGTAGATATGCCAAGTATCTCACAAAATGAGAGCTCTTCATGTCTCATGAAGAGGTCAGCTCCTGCTATTAGGACTCTGTGCCATAGTTCTAGGCAAGTTCTTTTCTGACTGTAAAACTTGGGTGGGATTCTTCATGTTCAGATTCATGAAGGCGAGATGTTGAGAATGAGAGTCTAGAAATGTAAGAAAGCTCTCTGGGCCATTGAAGCTGCAGGTGGACAGAGCAAAGAGGCTCCATCATATCTCTGGGAAGAGGGAGAAGTAGGGTGATTAGAGGTAGTGAAGTCCTGAGAAAGTGCTCATGGGAACCAAGGGAGGAGGGTGTTCTACACCTTGGTGATGTAAAAGCTAGGTATGGAGGTGTTCCCAGAGCTGGTGACATCAGTACAAGCTGTAGAGGCCTGTGGGCAGATTTGGTGCTGAGCTCTCAGGATGCCTCTGTAGTCCTGACATTAGGACTCGTTCCAGTGTCTGAGGATGAGAGGAATTTCTGTAGCTAGAGTTTTCCTGCCTGGCCCACAGTCAGGACAAATCTCTCTCACCTGCCAGTCCCGCAGCCGCTTAGACCCGACCAAGTAAACACAGAGAATTATATTGCTTACAAACTGTATGGCCGTGGCAGGCTTCTTGCTAACTGTTCTTATATCTTAAATTAGTCCATTTCTATAAATCTATACCTTGCCACATGGCTCATGGCTTACCAGCGTCTTCACATGTTGCTTGTCATGGCGGCGGCTGGCAGTGTCTCCTCCCACCTTCCTGTTCTCTCAGTTCTCCTCTCTGTTAGTCCCACCTATACTTCCTGCCTGGCCACTGGCCAATCAGTGTTTTATTTGTTGACCAATCAGAGCAACAGATTTGACATACACACCATCCCACAGCAAATTTCCTCACTCCATCATGCTCTTTTGAGTACTTTGTTCTGAGAAAGCGGGAGCCAGGCACTTGATTTTAAAGACCTTGACCTTGTGGGTCAGGTTCTTTCTCGTAATTGCCTCTTCAGTTTATATGTGTCTACAGATTGACACCTGTTACATGAAAGTGAAATCTGTTCACCCCCTACTAACTGTTCTTGGTTTGTTCGTCTGCTTCTTATCCCTAGTTCCTTACACCTATTCCAGTACTGTCTCTGAAGACCTTTCTCCACCCAGCCACCAGCCCAAGAGGAAGATTCGCTTCTTAGAAATACAGAGGATTGCTTCATCTTCCAGTGAGAACAAGTATGTCCTGGGCCTCTTCCTGGCATGGTGTCTCCACGCCCATTTAGTCAGTCCTTGGATACTGGAGGCTAAGCTATTTGCCATCCCTTTATACCATTAGAGAGTACTTTGAGGGTGCTGTTTATTTGGGTTCTGTCAGGAATTTGTCCTCCCTCAAAAGCAGTTTCCTGACAGATGGTGGTAGCGGTGCACGCCTTTAATCCCAGCACTCGGGAGGCAGAGGCAGGTGGATCTCTGTGAGTTCGAGGCCAGCTTGGTTTACAAATCAAGTTCCAGGACAGCCATGGCTGTTAACACAGAGAAACCTTGTCTTGAAAAACCAAAACAAATTAATAAATAAATTAAAAAGCAGTTTCCTGTTTATGGAAATCCCTTCTTCCTTCAAACATACTTGTTTCCAATTCTTCAGCCAAGAAATTAAGACATGGAGGAGGGAGAAGAAAAGTTTCTCCGGGTCATGACCTGAGACATGAGGTAGCCTGGCAGATAGAACCCAGGCACATTGGGCTCCCAAACTAGTGTTGAATATGGTCACTGGTGCTGTCCCATCCCTGGTTGCTGCTGGTGACTTCAGACCTTAGGCTCTTAGCCTGTTATCTTTGCCACTTCTTTCCGTAGCTTCCTCGCAGGTTCTCCATCCTCCCCTATGGGTGACATCCTGCAGACCCCACAGTTCCAGATGAGACGGTTGAAGAAACAGCTGGCAGATGAGAGGAACAACAGGGACGAGCTGGAGCAGGAGCTGTCGGAGAGCCTCAAGCTCCTCACTGAGAAGGGTGGGTGCCTGACAGACTATGGGGGACTGGTAACCCGGGGAAGCCTCGGTGACAGCTTGGCCTGCCGTCTTGTCCCTTCTGCTGACAGGTGTCAGGCTGGCCTGCTGGACACTGGGTTCTGTTCCTGTACCATGTCCCTTTGCTGTGGAATGGACACTGTGTGCCTCCTTTGCTCTTTTCCTGTCCCCTGGTTCTTTGCTGACTCTTGTCTCCTCTCCTGCCCTGGGCAGACGCACAGATAGCCATGATGCAGCAGCGCATTGACCACCTGGCTTTGCTGAACGAGAAGCAGGCAGCCAGCTCTCAAGAGTCCGGAGAGCTTGAGGAGCTCCGTGGCAAGAATGAGAGGTATGATTCTTCCGCCCTCCTCCCAGCATCCATCCCTGCTGCCCAGCTGGGGGCCCAGCATTCTGACTGTCGTCTCCTGGCAGCCTTACCGTGCGGCTGCATGAGACTCTGAAGCGGTGTCAGAACCTGAAGACAGAGAAGAACCAGATGGATCGAAAGATCAGCCAACTTTCTGAGGAGAATGGGGATCTTTCCTTTAAGGTGAGTAGGGCCGGCTGTGCATAGAGTCCCCTTAGGGCTAAGGTGGTGTTAGTTGTTTTTTTTTTTTTTTTTTTTTTAGTTTTTTGAGACAAGGTTTCTCTGTGTAGCTTTGCGCCTTTCCTGGAACTCACTCGGTACCCCAGGCTGGCCTCGAACTCACAGAGATCCTCCTGCCTCTGCCTCCCGAGTGCTGGGATTAAAGGCGTGCGCCACCACTGCCTGTTAGTTGTTTTTTTTTTTTTTTTTGGTTTTTCGAGACAGGGTTTCTCTGTGTAGCTTTGCGCCTTTCCTGGAACTCGCTTTGGAGACCAGGCTGGCCTCGAACTCACAGAGATCCGCCTGGCTCTGCCTCCCGAGTGCTGGGATTAAAGGCGTGCGCCACCACCGCCCGGCTGTTAGTTGTTTTTTACTCTTTACTCTTTGAGGGGCCTGCCACCCAGGTCCCAAAGGTCCCAAATAAATCACACATGGAGGCTTATTCTTAATTATAAATACCTGGCCTGAGGTTGGCTTGTTTTTTACCAGCTTTTCTTAACTTTAAATTATCCCATCTACCTTTTGCCTCTGGGCTTTTTCCTTTTCTTTCCTTCTTTCTCTGTATCTGAATGTGTAGCTGGGTGGGCTGGTCCCTGAAGTCCTCCTCCTTCCTCTCTCATTCCTTGATCTTTCTTCCTTTTCTCCCAGATTTCTCCTTTTTAATCCTCTCTGCCTGCCAGCCTGCCTATCCTTTCTTCTGCCTCTTTATTAGACCATCAGGTGTTTTAGACGGGCAAAGTAACAGCTTCACAGAGTTAAACAAAGGCAACATAAAATAATGCAGCAAAATAAAAATTTGCATCATTAAACAAATGTTCCACAACATAAACAAATGTAACACACCTTAAAATAATATTCTACAACACTGAGGTGGTCAGAAGTTTCCCAAGAATGTTGAGAAGACTGCCCAGAACCTGGCTTAGGATTTAGTCCTTCCCTAGACCTACCTGCATGCTTAGTTTCTTTCCTTATTATTGGCTCCTGCAAGGGTGCTCAAGCAGCCCTAAATGTTGATGTATGGTCCTGAATGGGAGATCTAATTGGCTGTGATTGGATTGAAGGTGGGGAAGGATCTTTGGAGGCCCCAGGGTCTGGGCTTGAAGCAGTAGTTGGAGAGGGGTGCCAGCTTTCACCCTGCTCATGTCTCAGGTGCGAGAGTTTTCCAGCCACTTGCAGCAACTGCAGGGTGCATTCAACGACCTGATAGAGGAGCACAACAAGGCTTCTCAGGAGTGGGCAGAGAAGCAGGCTCATCTGGAAAAGGAGCTCAGCACAGCCCTCCAGGATAAGGTAACCCTTGGCTGGGGAGCTGGCCACAACTTCATACATAGAGTCCATCACTTTGCAGAGTCCTGGAGTGATGAGTTGCCTTGCCAGGGTTTTGTAATTTGTTGTAATAGGCTGAGTGCAGTATACCTGTGAACTCTGTGATGTGCAAAGTGTGGGGCCTGGAAAAATTAATCAGTCTCTAAGGGGAATGATGCCCTGCTAACTATTGTGAGATTAAAGGGTGACTCATAAGTTCTTAGTGAATTAGTTGTGAATTCATGTTGGGTATTCTTTGTTGAAATGCTTGATATCATAAGTGTTTCAGAGGTAGGTCTTCTCGTTTTGGAATATTTGCATAGACTTTATAAGTTGCTCGTCCCTTAATCCAAAATCTAAATCACTCTAAAATAGGAATTTTTTTTTTTTAAGCAGCCTAGCTCTGTAGCCCAAGCTGACTTTGGACTGTCCTCCAGTCTTTGTATCCTGTGTGCCAGAGTTATAGGCTTCTGCCACAGTGCTTTGTTCAAAATCCAGAGCTTTTTTTAGCATCTTTTATTATTATTATTATTATTATTATTATTATTATTATTATTTTTTATTTTTCGAGACAAGGTTTCTCTGTGTAGCTTTTGGAGCCTTTCCTGGAACTTGCTCTTTAGACCAGGCTGGCCTCGAACTCACAGAGATCTGCCTGCCTCTACCCCCCCCCCCCCCCCCCCCCCCCGCCCCCCCAGTACTAGGACTAAAGGTGTGTGCCACCAGTTCCTGGCTTTTTTTTTTTTTTTTAGCATCTTGTTGGAGCTCAGAAAGTTTTGAATTTGGGATCATTTTGCATTCCAGATTTCAGATTAGGGATGCTCAATCTGCGATATGGTTGCTGTCATTAAGAGCCCAGCTCTGCCACTAACTAACTATGTAGCTCTTGGGCATAGCTCTTAGAATCTGCGAAGCAGGAGCTTCCTTTGTGAAAGAAACATTAATAGCTCCCTCCCAGACTTGTGGGTGGATTAGCAGTTCAGAGATATATCCATCATGTTGCTTTGTACCCACAATTGAGGGGAAGTAGATGTGTGGCTGGATCAGATGAGGCTCAGCTGGTATAGATGCCTGGGCCATTTTTTAAGCATTTGGGTAGTATGTGAGTCAAGGTTTGTCTGAAGAAGGCTACGTGGCAAGGAGATTGAAAGTAAGCTTTGCACATTTTGACTTAATTCATCCACGGAATTGAGAGCAGAAAGTCAGGTTCTCAGGAAGTCCAGACCCAAGGTTTCTTTTTTTGTTGATGATGTTTTGAGACAGGGTCTCGGAGCCCAGATTGGTCTTTCAACTCTTGATCCTCGTGTCTCAGTCTCTTGAGTTTTGGAGAGCATCATTTCCACCTCAGACCTATGGTTTCTGAGAGGTTTTCTTCTGAGTCAGGGCAAAGAGAGATCTAGGTAACAAGATGATCAAGTCTCACACTTTCTTGATGAGTTCGAGGTGAGGACCTGTGTGGTAATCAGGTGACTGTTCCACTTCTCTGTTTACGTGAGTCTCTTGTTTACTCCAAGAAATGTCTTGAAGAGAAGAATGAAATCCTTCAGGGAAAGCTTTCCCAGCTGGAAGAACGAGCAACTCAACTGTGGGAGAGCCCAGCCAAGGAGAAGGGTGAGGTGCTGGGTGATGCCTTGCAGGTAGGAATAGACAGAAGCAGCCAGTAAGGCAATTTGATGGAGTTGGTTCTTGGTGTTCCATTGATCCCCATTTGTCTCTTTATCCCAACAGCTGGAAACCCTGAAGCAAGAGGCAGCCAAACTTGCTGCAGACAACAGCCAGCTCCAAGCCCGAGTAGAGACACTGGTGAGTGAACGGGGCCAACAGGAAGCCCAGCAGCTGGCTGAGCGGGGCCACTTTGAAGAAGAAAAGCAGCAGCTGGCCACCTTGATTGCTGACCTGCAGAGCTCCATTTCCAACCTCACCCAGGCCAAGGAGGAGCTGGAGCAGGCCTCCCAGCTTCAGGGGTCTCAGCTGACTGCCCAGGTGGCCTCTCTGACAGCACTCAATACCACCCTGCAGCAGCAGAAGGATCAAGAACTGGCCAGCCTGAAAGAACAGGCCCAAAAGGAACAGGCTCAGATGGTCCAGACCTTGCAAGAACAAGAACAGGCCGCCCAGGGCCTCCGCCAGCAGGTGGAGCAGCTGAGCAGCAGCCTGAAGCTGAAGGAACAGCAGTTGGAAGAGGCAGCCAAGGAGCAGGAGGCAGCCAGGCAGGATCACGCCCAGCAACTGGCCACTGCTGCTGAGGCTCGAGAGGCCTCTCTAAGGGAACGGGATACTGCTCGCCAGCAGCTGGAAACATTGGAGAAGGAGAAGGCTGCCAAGCTAGAGAGTCTGCAGCAGCAACTTCAGGCTGCCAATGAAGCTAGGGATAGTGCACAGACCTCGGTCACACAGGTCCAGCGGGAAAAGGCAGAGCTGAGCCAAAAGGTAGGAGAACTCCATGCCAGCATTGAAGCTGCCCACCAGGAACAATGTCAGGCCCAAGCTCATGTGACAGAGCTAGAGGCCCAGCTGAAGGCTGAGCAGCAAAAAACAACTGAGAGAGAAAAAGTGATCCAGGAGAAGGTCCAGCTCCAGGAGCAGCTCCAGGCCCTTGAGGAGACTTTGAAGATTACCAAAGGCAGCCTTGAAGAGGAGAAGCACAGGGCTGCAGATGCCCTGCAGGAGCAGCAGCGCCGTGTTGCTGAGATGGAGACAGAGTCCCGAAGCCTGATGGAGCAGCGTGAGCAGGAACAGAAGGAGTTAGAACAAGAGAAGGCTGAGAGAAAGGGGCTAGAGGCCCGATTACAGCAGCTTGAGGAGACTCATCAGGCTGAGACTGAAGCCTTGCGCCGTGAGCTGGCAGAGGCCACAGCCTCCCAGCAGAGAGCCCAGAGTGAGACTGAGCAGCTCGTCAGGGAGGCTGAGAGCTGGCAGAAGCGGTTTGAAGCTCGACAGCAAGAGGAGGCGAGATACAGTGCCCTGTTCCAGGAACAGCTGATGGCTTTGAAGGGGGACTGTGAGAAGGCTGACCAAAAGGCCCAGGAGGAGGCAGGAGAGGTCCACAGTGAGGGCCAGATAGGCCAGCAGCAGAGTCAGCTAGCCCAGCTTCATGCCAACTTAGCCAGAGCCCTTCAGCAGGTTCAGGAGAAAGAAGCCAGGGCCCGGAAGCTGGCAGATGGTCTCTCAACTCTGCAGGAGAAGATGGCTGCCACTAACAAGGAGGTGGCCTGCCTAAAGACCATGGTGCTCAAAGCAGGTGAGCAGCAGGAAATGGCCTCACTTGAGTTACTCAAAGAGCCCCCAGGGGCTGGAAACAGAGAGTCCGACAGGCAAGAAGAACAGCGGGGATGGCCGTTTTCCAGCACACAAGCAGCACTGAAGGCTATGGAGCGGGAAGCTGAGCAAATGGGCAATGACCTTGGTAGGCTGAGGGCAGCACTGCTGAAGAGCCAGGGGCAGCAGCAAGAAGAACGTGGGCAGCAGGAGAGGGAGGTAGCGCGACTGACCCAGGAGCGGGGCCAGGCCCAAGCCGACCTGGCTCAGGAGAAGGCAGCCAAGGCAGAGCTTGAGATGCGGCTGCAGAATACCCTCAACGAGCAGCGTGTAGAGTTTGCTGCCCTGCAAGAGGCACTGGCCCATGCCCTGACGGAAAAGGAAGGCAAAGACCAGGAGCTTGCCAAACTTCGTGAGCAAGAGGCAGCTCAAAGAACAGAGCTGAAGGAGCTTCAGCAGACTTTGGAACAGCTGAAAACACAGTTAGTCAAGAAAGAAAAAGAGCACCCTGCAGGAGGTACTGGTGGGGAAGGTGCTTCTGGCCCAGGAACCCAGTTGGAGACAGCTAGAAAGACAGAGGAGCCAGGCCCTGAGCTGGAGGCTCTTCGGGCAGAGGTCAGCACGCTAGAGCAGCGGTGCCAGCAGCAGCAGCAGCAGGTTGAAGGCCTGACACACAGCCTGGAGTCGGAGCGTGCTTCCCGGGCTGAGCGGGACAAAGCCCTGGAGACACTGCAGGGCCAGTTAGAGGAGAAGGCTCGGGAGCTAGGGCACAGTCGAGCCGCCTCCGCTTCGGCTCAGAGAGAGTTGACAGCCCTCCGTGCCAAAGCCCAGGACCATAGCAAAGCTGAGGAAGAGTGGAAGGCCCAGGTAGCCCGTGGCCAGCAGGAGGCTGAGAGAAAAAGCAGTCTTATCAGCAGCTTGGAAGAGGAGGTATCCATCCTGAACCGCCAAGTCCTGGAGAAGGAGGGGGAGAGCAAAGAGTTGAAGCGCCTGGTTGTAGCTGAATCCGAGAAGAGCCAGAAGCTGGAGGAGAGGCTGCGCCTGCTGCAGGTGGAAACAGCCAGCAGTAGTGCCAGAGCGGCCGAGCGCAGCTCAGCTCTGCGCGAGGAGGTGCAGAGCCTCCGGGAGGAGGTAGAGAAACAGCGTGCAGTCTCGGAGAACTTGCGACAAGAGCTGGCCTCACAGGCAGAGCGAGCTGAGGAACTGGGCCAGGAGTTGAAGGCCTGGCAGGAGAAGTTCTTCCAAAAGGAGCAAGCGCTCTCTGCCCTGCAGCTGGAGCACACCAGCACACAGGCCCTGGTGAGCGAGCTGCTGCCTGCCAAGCACCTTTGTCAGCAGCTACAAGCGGAGCAGGCCGCTGCTGAGAAGCGCCACCGGGAGGAGATAGAGCAGAGCAAGCAGGCAGCTGGTGGGCTTCGGGCAGAGCTAATGCGGGCACAGCGGGAGCTTGGGGAGCTAGGGCCTTTGAGGCAGAAAGTGGTTGAGCAGGAGCGAGCAGCCCAGCAGCTTCGGGCAGAAAAGGCCAGCTATGCAGAACAGCTGAGCATGCTGAAGAAGGCTCATGGCCTGTTGGCAGAGGAGAACCGGGGGCTGGGAGAGCGAGCCAACCTTGGCCGGCAGTTTCTGGAAGTAGAGCTAGATCAAGCCCGGGAGAAGTATGTCCAGGAGTTGGCAGCTGTGCGTACTGATGCTGAGACCCATCTGGCTGAAATGCGGCAAGAAGCACAGAGTACTACCCGGGAACTGGAGGTGATGACTGCCAAGTATGAAAGTGCCAAGGTGAAGGTCCTAGAGGAAAGGCAGAGGTTCCAAGAAGAGCGGCAGAAACTCACTGCCCAGGTAAGGTGTCCATCCTATGTCCGCTACATTCTGTAGCCCGCCCTCCCTCCCTCCCTCCCTCCCTCCCCCAGCTCTAAACTGCAGTAGCCTGCCTGCCTTCATTCACTGAGTAGCATAAAAAGAAAGTGACTAATAGACTTCAAAGTTTGACCTAAAGAGCCTATAGTGGTGCATGCCTGTAATCCCAGCTCTCGGGAGGCTGAGACAGGAGGAGGTCACTTTGGATTGCATAGTCAGACCCTGTTTGAACTCCCACAGCCCTTCCCCAACCACCCCCCCCCCCCCATTAAAAAACAACAACAACAACAACAAAGAAAATATCTATGGCCTCCTTTTCCTTGAAAGCTGATTCCGAAGAGTCAGGTTGAAGCAGGCAAACTGGCTTTTGTTTGGTGTTTGAAAACAGGGTCTAATGTAACTCAGGCTAGCCTTGAATTCACTATATAGTTAAAGATCACCTGGAACTCTTAATTTTCCTGCCTTCACCTCCTAAGTGTTGTGAGAACAGGCATACTAGGTCCTGTTACTTGGCCGCAACTGGCTTTCTCTGTCTCTGTCTCCATGTTATAGTCTCTGGGAGAAGTGCCAGAGCCCACTGAGGTCAGTCTGGTAGTGGCCCCATCTCACTGTCTCCATTGCTTCTCCCCCATGCACAGGTGGAGCAACTAGAGGTATTTCAAAGAGAGCAGACTAAGCAGGTAATGCCTGGGGTTCTCGATAGATGCTGGCTGCTTAAGCGGTGACCAGTCTTGGTGCATGACCCCGGCTGCAGCTTGCTCCGCCAGCTCCTGTTGTGAACTGTTTGTGAAAGGGCAGGGTCGAGCCGTGGAATCCAGGCCCAGGCTGCCCAGGAGTGCAGTGTTGTAGGCCCTCTCTTGGGCCTCATCCTACCCATCCCAGGTCGGCCTCTTCCTTTCTGCACTTTCCTTTACCTATCACAGACAAGGGGGAGCACAGCTTCATCTTTCCCAGACCTGCACTGGTAACAAAGTCAGTCCTTGTGACTCAGAAACCTCCAAAGTCCTGTTTTGAGTTAGGGATACTGATCCAAGAGGAAGAACAGATTGATATGGCCTTGTTTAGGTTACTGTCCTCCTTTCCCACAGAGTCTGGATTTATCCAAGGTATGAAGGTGATAAATGAGGCAGCACTTGGAGGATAAGGAGCATGATGAGCTCAGAATACTCACTCAGCATTCTCTGGCGCCTTATCCCAGAGTCTCATGCAAATAGAGCTTTCTGGAACAGAAAACTAAGATTGAGAGAAGTAGAAGGGGTCTTCCCTGATGGGCCATGTGCTCTGCCTACCTTCCTCCCTCTCAGGGATCTCCCTCCTCCCTAGTTAGTAGGCTACAGAGCTGATATTTAGTGAGAACACTTCGTCCACTCCCCAATCCAGTCACGTTCTAAGGAAATGGGACAATCATATTGGAAAACAAGCAGTTTGCAATGGAGCCTTTTGCCTCTTCCTCTGCTGCCTGTTCATGCCTAAGTTCCCAGAATGCCTGGAGGAAGCAGGGGTGCTTGTGTCTGTTAGGATCTCTCTTCTTCTCCTAACCCCCTTTGCTGTTCCCCTTTGTGATAGTTGGGGGAGGGGCTTGGGTGTGTGTGCTGCCCCTGTTCTTGTCTTTCAGTATTTTATTCTCCCAGTGCTAACCACAGCGATTATGTTGCTAGCGTGTCTCTAACAGCCCTTGGGAGATTGGAAAGAGGTCTGGGAGCTTTGCTTTGGCAGTTTTTGGGGAGGAGGGAGGAATGAATGTACTTTGACAGTGTTTGTTAGAGCACCAGAATGTCTTGTTGTTGTTTTTTTTTTTCTGTTTATTTTTATCCTATGTGTATGAGTGTGTGTGTGTGTGTGTGTGTGTGTGTGTGTGTGTGTGTGTGTATGCGTGTGTTATATGCATGCTTGGTGCCTGCAGGGACCAGAAGAGGGTGTCAGATCTCCTGGAACTGGAGTAATAGTCCATTATGAGCTGGCATGTGGGAGCTGGGAACCAAACCTGGGTCTTCTACAAGAACTGCAAGTGCTCATAACTACTTAGCCATCTTTCCAACCCCGTAAGCTGCTCTGTTCTTGCCCCCAACTTTTCTAGGTTAGGTTTGGGAAATAGCGTGTAGTGGGGATATGGAGAGGTGGTGACTCTGAAGAGTCAGCTCTTGATTTTGGTGGTTGGAGACTAGGAATGAGTTTAGGCAGGTGGCCCTGGCAACATCTATTTGGGGCCACCTCATGCCCTGACAACCTTTGGGCAGCAGGCTTCCATCTATGTAGAAGTCGGAGAAAGGGCCTGAGGATAATGGTCTGGGGAAACCCCCTGGTTAGTCTAGACATCCAGTGTTTTAGTCAGGGATCTTTAGAGGAATAAACTGATAGGATGAATCTATATATATTAAAAGGAGATTAAAGAGTAGCTTACAGGCTGTGGTCTAGCTAGTTCAACAATGGCTGTTTCCTGATGGAAGGGCAAAGAATCTAGTAGTTGTTGAGTCCACAAGGCTGGATGTTTCAGCTCTTCTTTGGTCTGTATTGGAGTCCCAAAGAAGTAGGTTCTTTTATCAACAGAGAAATGTCTCAGCAGCAGGATAGATAAACTTACCAGCAGGATTGAGGGCAATCAGGCAAAGAGCAAGAGCTTCATTCTTTTTTTTTTCCTTTTATGTGGGATGCCACCAGAAGGTTTGGCCCAGATTTAGGGTGGGTTTTCCCATCTCAGATGCCCCAATCAAGAAAAACCTCTCATAGACATGCCTGGCTGCTTGGATTTTATTTGATAGCAGATGTGTTCAAGTTGAAAACCAAGATTAGCCATTTACATACAAGTCCACCTCTTGTCAGCTTGACCCATGATCATATCACCTTATGCCATTCTTAATTTCCAAATGAAAATAAGTCATAATTATGCCTCACAGGCTATAACTATCCCACATATAACTACAAACACATTATATATTTTAGAATAGATGAAAGTGTCCCTTGAGGGACATTCTTTTAGTGACTCATAACTTAAATATAACCACTGATATCTCATTTGATGCTACATCCCATGATAAACTAAGGAAAGAAAAGACATCTGTTTAAAATGTGTTTATATGTACACAAACACAGTTTTAACAAGGTAGGAAAGAAACACTCCTATCCGTTATAACAACCAGTTTTTACAACTGGTCTTGTGGCCTTAATGTCTCTCAACCTGTAGGTCGTGACTCCTTTGGGGGTCTAACTACTCTTTCACAGGGGTTGCATATCAGATATCCTGCATATAAGATATTTACAATTTATAACAATAGCAAAATTACAGTTATGAAGTAGCTACAAAAATAGTTTTAGGGTTGGGGGTGTCACCACAATATGAGGACCTGTATTAAAGGGTTGCAGTATTAGGAAGATTGAGAACTACTGCCTTAGCTGGTTTTCATAACTATAAACAGTATTATATATTGCACATTGATTAAAAGCATATACCGCCTTCTGGAGAGCCCTGCCCCAACCCTCCAGGCACTGTGACTGGGTCTTTAATGGTCATTCTACCATTCTGACAGGCTGACCAGTGGGTTCCATGAACATGGGCCCGCTGTTGTACTTCTGGCTGCAAGTAGTTCCTTGGTCAGAAGCAATACTGTGTGGAATATGATAGAAGATAAGGCATTCTATAAGTCCATGATGGGAGTTTTGACAGAAGCATTATGTGCAGGAAAGGCAAAATCCATAACCAGAATAAGTATCTACTCCAGTAAGGACAAAGCTCAGTGTTGGTCTCTCCTCTTGGCAGATCTGGCACTTAGCAGCAGCTGTAGCCAAGTTAGCCTTGGTGATGGAAGTCTGTGTTGTTGAACCTATGCATAACCTCCAACTCTGCACTTTGGCCACTTTGTTCATGGACCCATTGGGCAATGATGGGGATGGCTGGGGAAGAGAGGCTAATTGGTCATCCTATCTATTTGATCATTGAACTCTTCCTCAGCTGAAGTTACCCTTTGATGAGTATTTACATGGGACACAGTATCTTCATGTCCTTTGCCCATTTGGAGAGATCTATCTACACACTTTTTCCCCAGATGTCTTTCTCGCAGTTTTCCTCTTGCTCTTTCAAAGTCCCTGACCATCCAGCCAATCAATTGGCTACAGCCCATGAATCTGAACAGTTGCACATCTGGCCAGTTTTTCTTCTAAACAGTTTATGACTATGTCTACTGCCCAAAGTTCTGCCCATTGTGAACATTTCCCTTTACCTGGTGTTTTTCAGGGTTGTCCTAGAAAGGAGTTGTAATGCTCCAGGTCCATTTCTGGGTGCTGCCTACAAAATGTGCAGAACTGTCAGTAAACCAGGCCCTAGTCTTCTCCTCAGTCAGTCAATCATGGACAAGCCTCATGATGCTATAGGTGAATACTTGAGAGCAGAAGGCATTGTAATGGGAGTAAAAACCATAGGCATTTGGGCAACTTCTTGATGTATATTGCTTGTGCCCTCAGGACCTGCTTGGGTCCGATCACATGTACATGACTTCCATTTGATAATGGGTTGCTGTTGTGCACGTCCTACTTTATGGGTTGGTTGATGAAATAATAACCCAACTCTTGATGGGCAACTCAAGTTGCTTGGTAACTTGAAGACTCACTGTCAGATGTTCAGTTTCCACTAAGGCACAATAGCAGGCCAAAGAACTCTCTCTCAAAGGGAGAATACTTGTCTGCAGATAATGGTAGAACCTTGCTCGAAAATCCCTCAGTGATTCACCTATATGTTCAAACAACATGCCTATCTGCCACTGACACTTTGAGTACCACTGGTTCTGTTGGATCCTAGGGTCCAAGTGGTAAACAGCCTGCACAGCAGCCTGGACCTGTTGAAGAGCCTTCTCCTGTTGCAGGACGCACTCAGAGCTATCCGCTTTCCAAGTCATCTGGGGTTTGGGCAGAAGTAACACCCAAGTGAAGAATGTGCTGTCTCTAGAATCCAGACAGGCTCATTAAATGTTTCTGTTGCTGTCTTGATGGTGGGAGGGGCCACGTGCAGTAACTTACCCTTCACTCTAGAAGGAATATCCCTGCATGCGTCACCACTAGACTCCTAAGAAATTTCACTGAGGTACAGGCCCTTGAATTTTGGTTGGATTTATTATTATTACCCCATCCTCTGATGCCCATATGTGTTACCAACAAAGCTCAAAGTAGTTGCTAACCCCTACTCACTTGGTCCAATCAGCATAATGTCCATAGAGTGGACCATGTTTTATGGAAGAGACAGAGATGATCAAGATCCTTTCTAACTAAGTTATGACACAGGGCTGGAGAGAGAATATATCTTTGAGATAAACTGTAAAGGTATACTGCTGGCCTTGCCAACTGAAAGCAAATTGCTTCTTATGGTCCTTAATGAATAGGTATTGAGAAAAAGGCATTTGCTAGATCAATAGCTGCATACCATCTACCAGGAGATGTGTTAATTTGCTCAGGTAAGGCCACCACATGTGGTACAGCAGCTACAATTGGATTACTTGATTAAAGTTTGGATAGTCAACTGTCTTTCTCCATGATCCATCTGTCTTCTGCATTGGCCAGATAGAGTTAAAGGGAGATATGGTGGGATCTACCACCCCTGCATCTTTCAAGTCCTTGATGGTGGCACTAATTTCTGTAGTTTGTTCCAGTGATGTGAAACTGTATTTGGGTCACTGTTTTCCCTGGTCGAGGCAACTCTAATGGCTTCCATTTGGCCTTCCCCAACCATAATAGCCCTCGCTCCACAGGTGAGGGAAGCACTGTGGGAATTCTGCCAACTTTTAAGTTATCTATCCCAATTACACATTCTAGAACTCAAAAAACAAGCACAGGATGAGGTCGGGGACCCACTGTGAGTTGGACTTCTGCCCAAACTCCAGCGATCACCTGACCTCCGTTAGCCCCTACTTTAACAGTGTTTCTTGGGATCTCCTGGAATCGGTATTAATTCAGTAGCAGTAACCAATAGACCTCAGAAACTCTGATTGGTTTCCTTTCCCCACTGTACAGTTACCTGTGTAAAAGACTGTAGGTCCCTCTGGGGAAGGACTGAAGAAAGGCTAACAGTAAAACATATATTTTCTCAGGGTTCTTCCTTCAAGGGACCTGACCATCCCTTCATTCAAGGGGTTCTGTGTCTGCAAACCGACTCAAGTCTGGTTCACAGGTCAAGAATCTTGCTACAATTCAGTTTAGCCTTTCTTTCATTTGAGAATTTTTCTGCTTATTCAGATCAAACAAAAATGTAGTAGGCTTCTTATCTGTTTCTTGCCTGGGAACACCATGACTGATTAGCCAGTACCAAAGTTCCATACAAGTCATGCCACCATAAAAATCTTTTGCCTGTGCTGCCTGTTAGGACAACTTTTGTGATCTCTTTGCCTTTTCAGTTCAGTGCTGTCACCTAGCCTCTCCTATTCCTGCGTCCAGTTAAACCCACAGCATTTAATTCATCCAACTGAGCAGGAGGATCTCCAGCCCTAAGGTCTAGCACAAGCAAAAGAGAGATGACAAAGCTCTTCAAATGTGCTGGTGCCCCTCTCACTATTTGGCATCTCAGAAGATTAGTGAAGGGCATGTCTTCTGGGCCTTCCCATTATGGAGGGCTAGATTTTACACAGCATACCCACTCAAACAGTTTCCCTGAGCTTAAAAATAATCATCAACATTAATCCAAGGGAGATATCAGGCATCTCAAGCTCTATTTCAGTAGGCCATCTTTAACTGTGCAAGCTTTCATATTAAACCAGAACCTCTACTCCATGGGCCTTTATCAATAAACTCAGCCTGATTCAGTTCTGTGTTCCTTCCATCATTATCCTACACCCTTAAAATCTATTCCCACACAAATTCCCCAGACTTATACTTGAAAGAATTAGAAGTCATTTAGCTCTTTAGTGGTATAGTGTACTCCTCATGGACTGTACTTTCTGTTGACCCTCTAGGAACCTACTTAGCCTTATATCTGTTTATTGGTGGGCCCTGAGAGACTGCAGTAGTGTCTTGCCTGGCAAGTCACTGCTGGTTTGGCAGATAATGAAGGATTAAATCTCATAGGCAAAGGCAGAGAGGACAATATTGCAGGAGGTTTTAGGGGTGGGGAGACTACTTCAGGTGAGATAAAAAGTCCTTAGCCTCAGTAGGGTCATCCCATACATCTCCATCCCAAATTACAGGGTCCCTTTCTTTAACCAATAAATACCTTCTTAATTTAACTGTTGACTCCTTCTGAGGCGGGGTCTTGGATTTTAGTTTTAATTCTTCCAGGGCACACTTAGAGACCTTTAGACTGGTTGTGCACATCTGGAGCCAGAGTGAGGGCAAGCAGGCCAAGAGCAAAAGCTTCCTTCTTCTGTCTTTATGTGGGCTGCCACCAGAAGGCGTAGCCCAAATTTAGGGTGGGTTTTCCCACCTTAGATGATATGATCAAGAAAAACCCTCATAGATGTGCCCAGCTGCTTGGGTTTTAGTTGATTGCAGACTGGTCAAGTTGACTAATACCAAGATTAGTCATTACATCCAGGGAATTCAATCTTCTTGTCTGTTCTTTTTTTCTACTCCTCAGGTGGAAGAACTGAGTAAGAAGTTGACAGAGTATGATCAAGCCAGCAAGGTGCAGCAACAGAAGCTCAAGGTGGGACAGATGGGTGACAGGCCCACCCTCTGACTGCAAGACCGGGTGGAGGAACATCTTCTCTAAGCTCATGGGCTAGGGTGGTGTGGGGCCACAGTAGAAGCACCCTGGGGGCCATCCTGGATCTCAGAAACCTTGCCTATGCCTTCTGGGAACTCTCACAGAAGGCCTGCCTTCTCGGTTATAGCCATCTGTGCTTTTCAATTAAACAAAACAAAAAAAGACATAGGTATATAGCTCAGTGGTAGAGTACCTACTTGGTGCATGGAAAGCACTCTACCACTGAGCTATATACCTATGCCTTGATCAGTTTGCCTAAATCTCTGAACTCTTTTCATCTCTGAAACGGGGATCCAAGTTATTTCTCAGAGTGGTTTGGAGAAGTGAGTTCTGTGATTGAGTGTGCACATGCAGTCATCTCCCACTGTGCTCTCCCCACCAGGGTGTTCTCTGAGATCAGTTTCTGTTCCCTTGTACAGGGAGGGGGTGAGATACTTGGTGCCTGGTCTCATAGATGGCAGGCAGAACTGTGAGAAGTATTAGAGCCAGCAGGTGGTCAGCAGAATGTCCACAGGAGAGCCTGGGAGGGAGAATGTAATTGTTTTGTAGGCTGCAGCTGGGGGGAATATGTGTGTTGGGCAGAGGGATCCTAGGTATCCTGAGAGAATATATCCCTGAAGGACTCTGGAGACTGTGGATTTGGGTGGACTAACCAGAGCTGCCTTTTTTGACTGACTTCTCAGGCTTTCCAGGCTCAGGGAGGTGAGAGCCAGCAAGAGGTCCAGCGCCTCCAGGCCCAGCTGAATGAGCTGCAGACCCAGCTGAGCCAGAAGGAGCAGGCAGCTGAGCATTACAAGCTACAGGTGAGGGGGGCAGGAACTGGCCTACTCTGCCCTTCCTCCTGACCACTAGGCTCTGCCATACCTACCCACCCTATCTGTCCACACAGATGGAGAAAGCCAAGACACATTATGATGCCAAGAAGCAGCAGAACCAAGAGCTGCAAGAGCAGCTTCGAGACCTGGAGCAGCTGCAGAAGGAGAACAAGGAGCTTCGGGCTGAAGGTGAACGTCTGGGCCGTGAGCTGCAGCAGGCAGGGCTGAAGACCAAGGAGGCTGAACAGGCCTGCCGCCACCTTAGTGCCCAGGTGCGCAGCCTGGAGGCACAGGTAAGCATCTACTTTAACAGAGGCACCTCACCCTGTTCTGTTGGAATCCATGTCCTCCTCTCCAAGGCCAACCCTCCTGTCGACTTCTCTTTATTTTACCTCCCAGGTTGCCCATGCAGACCAGCAGCTTCGAGACTTGGGCAAATCCCAGGTGGCAACTGATGCCTTAAAGAGCCGTGAGCCTCAGAAACCCCAGCTGGACTTAAGTATTGACAGCCTGGATTTGAGCTTGGAGGAGGGGACCCCGTGCAGTGTTGCCAGGTCAGGAGACATGCCTTTCTCCCCTGTGCCTGTTCGCTGAGCGAACGCTGTTCTCGTCTGTGGTTCGGGTGTGACGACAGATGCATGCTTCGGGCACAGGAGAAGTGAAAAAGAAGTACAACAGTTAGGAAAGCCTTGGAGAAAGCTCTCTTTTATGAGCTTTGATAGATTGCACAGGTGTGTGCAGGGATGGAGGCGCAGCCTGTATTGTGAGGCTGAGTAGGCCTGAAAGCCCAGAGCCTGACTGGATTTGATCTTAAAGACCAGTGAACCTCAGAAGTGCTGAAATTGAGGACCACAAGGTTGGATTTGTATCAGAGTCTCCTGATAGTATAGAAGTCAAGGTTAGAAGTAGTTACTGTTTCTGTCAAATATTTGTACTGCACTAACTGTATGCAGGTGTTTCTGAATACTTAGAACATTACAACTTTATTTCACCCCCTAACAACCATCTTTGGTAAGCTATATTCATCATATCTCCTTAAACAGACAGGACTGGGGTTTAGAGAGGCAGTCACTGGCCTAAGCTTCCACAGTGATGGAGCTCAGGTTTGAACCTGGCAGCCTGGTCTGAGTCCTTGCTTGTCACCACTCTCCAGCTTCTCCCAGTCTAAGTGTAGGTGAGATGAGCTCGGCTGACCAGGGAAGGGAGTGTACATGGAGCCGTGTGCAGCTAGAAGAGCTTCTTAGAATGTTGACTGTGACAGAGTGGGGTAGGAGAGGTCGAGTTCGACTCACATTCATGGCCTGGGGACCTGTGAACAGCTCTGCTTATTAAACTAGGAGACCCATGAGGAAGAACAAGCAGAGGGTTTCGAGTGGGGAGTGATAATTGTGGAACAGTTGTGGCATCTGGGAAAGGTCTGGGCTTACGGCTTTCTGGCCTGGACATCAGGGTTTAGGCTAAAGTAGAGATCTGAGAGCTGCAGTATGAAGGGGTTAGAAGCAGTCAAGAGTGGACTAAAATGGCCCAATCAAGGCCTCTTTTTAGTATCTCTGAAATATCAGTGATAGTGTGCTTTCCACATTTATAAGTGTAAGAAACAGTCATTTTGGGGCAAGGGGACAGACGTAATGCCTTCTAGCCCCAGAACTGCATCTCAGCAGATTTGTTTTTTCTATAGCAAGCTGCCTCGTACCCAGCCAGATGGCACCAGTGTCCCTGGAGAGCCAGCTTCACCCATCTCCCAGCGCCTGCCCCCCAAAGTGGAATCCCTGGAGAGTCTCTATTTCACCCCCATTCCTGCTCGGGGTCAGGCCCCCTTGGAGAGCAGCCTGGACTCCCTGGGCGATGCCTTCCCTGACTCTGGCCGTAAGACACGCTCTGCTCGCCGGCGTACCACACAGATCATCAACATTACCATGACCAAGGTTAGGCTACTGGGCGTGGGGCTGCAAGATGTTAACGCCAGTTCCTATCTCATCAGTCAAGAACATGCAGGGATGGGAAAGCTAAGGTCTTAACTAATTCAGGATTTCTTCTCTGGAGAAGGGCAGCGCCTGCCTGAGAGGAAGGCAGAGCAGAATATAGGAAATAACAGCTAACCCTGAGCTTCTAGCACCCCCATGCAGCCAGGGCGTTGCTTGGCATGGCCCTCAATGGACTGCTACTTCAAGACTTGGGTTCTCCCTTTTTTGTTTGTTTGTTTGTTTGTTTGTTTCAGGACTGGAGAATAGATGGAAAGGTGCTTTTATGCCTTCTACAACTGAGAATTGGGGGAGAATGTAGATGATGTTCAGACCCCAGGAACCTTGGGTATAGGGAGAGCAGAGGTTGTGGACCGAGACCAACTAGCTAGCTCAGGAGATAGGGATTCTGACTCTAGCCTAGCTACTTCTAGCTGTTTGACTAGGGGTACTCAACTCTGAAATAGCCTGATAATGCCACCTTCACAGTATTGTGGGTAGAAGAGTCTTGGCAACCTCAGCATCTTAAGTACTGTGTGGCCTGTTCACATGCTTGCAGTCTAAAGACCCCTTTACAGCAATGTGGAAACAACAGATGTATTGTGGCATCTGGGTGCTCTGGGGCAGAGGAAGGTGGTGCTTTATAGTGTTACTGCAATGATTCATCCTTCCAGAAACTCGATGTGGAAGAGCCGGACAGCGCCAACTCATCCTTCTATAGCACACAGTCTGCTCCTGCTTCCCAGGCCAGCTTGCGAGCCACCTCCTCCACCCAGTCTCTGGCCCGCTTGGGCTCTCCTGATGATGGGAACTCGGCTCTGCTTAGTCTGCCTGGCTACCGGCCTACTACTCGGAGCTCTGCTCGTCGCTCCCAGGCCAGGATGTCCAGTGGGGCCCCTCAAGGTGAGGAGACTGCAGGAATTTACCATAACCCCCAAACAAGACTGGAAGTGGGTCTTGGCTTAGGGAATAGGCAAGCTCAAGGCAGGCCTCCTGCTGCCCCTCATTTGTCCCTGCCATCTCAGGGCCTTCTCTGTCCTAGGACTGCAGAGGAGCCGTCTGGAGCAGGATGCTCACCAATTGCTTAAGATTCCCAGTGTGGCAGTGGACACTTGTACAAGGCTACTTTCTGGGAAACAATGGGCTTTGGGAAATCAGGCTGCCCAGAAATTTCTTGGAAGTTGCCCTTTAGGTTCTAGGGACCCTCCTGGGGTATCAGTTCGTGACCCTCCGTTTCTCTTGGTGTGGGGCACCAAGCCTTGGCAGGTGAATAAGATGCTACAGCCTCTGCTTCTGACACTCTTCTGACCTCCTCCAAGAGTGTGTGCCTCCATGAGACAAATGATTGGGATGGGTGTGCCACTTTTGTTCCGTATCATCGGGACACAGAACAGGACTTACTTGTGTGTCCACCTTGAAGGCCCTCAGGAAGGTGGGAGGGAACAGTGTGTAACTGCAGCCGTGTCTGGCCTAACTTCCTGTCCCTCATAGGAAGGAACAGCTTCTATATGGGTACTTGCCAGGATGAGCCTGAGCAGCTGGACGATTGGAACCGCATCGCAGAGTTGCAGCAGCGCAACCGAGTATGCCCCCCGCACCTCAAGACCTGCTATCCTCTGGAGTCCAGGGTGAGATGTGGGGTCACCTCCAGGCCTCCCACACTGACTGAAGCTCTAGCCTGAATATGTATGCTGGGTCTTGGGCCTCCTGGGAAGGCCACTCTCATGCTTCCACATGGAATATTGGCAGCTGTCCCTCAGGAGTGAAGTCAGATTGAGGTTGCTAGGTACTCCTCATGGTAGAGGTAGACAACAGGAAGGCAGGCGTTTTAAGGATCTAGCTCTTGGGTGTTATGTGGCAACCCTAGTTCCTGCTCCATACAGCTGGGGCCCACTGATTGCTTCTTCCTGTTCTACGCAGCCTTCCCTGAACCTGGCCACCATCACTGATGAGGAGATGAAAACAGGAGACCCCCAGGAAACCTTACGCCGAGCCAGCATGCAGCCAGCCCAGATCGCCGAAGGTGTTGGCATCACTACCCGGCAGCAGCGCAAACGGGTCTCCACAGAGACCCACCAGGGTCCTGGCACTCCTGAGGTAGGTGATGCAGCATCTGTCTGTGTTTCTTTCTCCTTAGTACTGCATCCCAGTGTGAACAGCTCACCATGTCTTAAGTAGTGAACGAGAGGGAAGTCTCCCTTTCCAAGG
Source organism: Peromyscus eremicus (assembly GCF_949786415.1). Lineage (NCBI taxonomy): Eukaryota > Metazoa > Chordata > Mammalia > Rodentia > Cricetidae > Peromyscus > Peromyscus eremicus. Next base: position 98,123,631 of record NC_081416.1, on the reverse strand, counting down.
GCACATACCCCAGTGGGACTGTTGAAAGGGTCTCTGTCAGGAGATGATGGGGAAAGCATGCCATCTTTTGCATTTGTCTGTCCAATTGTCCTCTGCCTCACAGTCCAAGAAAGCCACCAGCTGCTTCCCACGCCCTATGACTCCCAGGGACCGGCATGAAGGACGCAAGCAGAGCAGCACTGCTGAAGCCCAGAAGAAATCAGCTCCAGTTCTTAAACAGGTTAGGCTGGGCCAAGTGAAGCCTTGCTGGCAGAGCCCCAAAGTAGCAGGTTGACAGACCTTACCCCACAGGTGGACCGGCGCCAGTCAATGGCCTTCAGCATCCTTAACACACCCAAGAAGCTGGGAAATAGTCTTCTACGGCGAGGAGTTTCCAAGAAGACCCCAGCGAAGGTTTCCCCCAATACTCGCAGTGGAACCCGCCGCTCCCCACGTATCGCCACCACCACAGCTGGCGCTGCTACTGCTACTCCTCGGGCCAAGGGCAAGGTAACTCAGTAAGAGGAAGACGACCCTAGACTACTCTAGGGCAGCATCCAAGGCAGGGCCAAGCTAGACCAGCGGAGTGGGGTGGAGGCGCAAGAAGAGGTACCGTACCCTTTGTCTGGTTAGCCATTCCTATTTGAGGACCCCATATTTCTTAGGCATGATTGGCAACTGATAAAGATAGGTGTTTATGGGACACAAAGGGAGGGTTCCAGGCAGGGGTTTTCTGAGCTAGCTAATAGAGGTTGGCAACACACAAGACTTACTCTGGCCAAGTGACTATCTCTCTTTTTCAGGCAAAGCACTAAAGAGTCAACACCAGTGCGTGGCCCTGCCTGTGTCCTCAGCACTGACCTTGCCTGGTCCTCTCCCTTCTACTGCCCCTCTCAGTGCCTTCTCTCAGCTCCCAGGCCAGTGGTGGCCATCCCCCCAGAGACAGTCATGTTTGCCTGCACCCTTGCCTGGTACCTGGACCTTCACTGTTGCCTTTTCGGCATCTTTTCAGAGCTGGCCCAGGAGGCTTGGAGCTTGTACAGTGTGGGGTATTCTCCCTATCTTGCCTCCTGATTTTTCCCCCCTTTTGGAGAAAAGCCTACTTCTCCATCATAACTAGATTTGAGGCTGGATTCTTGAGCCCAGACAGTCTTCCTTAGTCTCTGGACCTAGAAGGGACCACTGGAGAAGCAGGCTATGCTTCGTGCTGTTCCTGGTAGCTGGGCCTAGCAGAGGCCTTTGCTCTTGCAGCCCAGGACTGGGCTTGACCTGGTAGGAGCCTCTGCTCTTCCCTACGCCCATCTACACAAGGACACAGGTGCCTGGAGGATGCTCTTTTCCAGGACAGATGGGTCCTGGGTCTCAGGGGTGGGATAGGTGGCAGCTCATACTTCACCTTCCCCAGACTTGCACTGGGGTGGGATATGGAACTATGGGAAGGTTTTTAAGGGCCAGGGATGGATCTTTTCTAAATGTTATTACTTGTAAATAAAGTCTATTTTTCTCCCTTGAGTGCTGAGCTCTTTTGAGTGTGTATGGGGGAAGGAGGGAAATTACAGCTCTTTGGGACCTGAGGAGTCTTCAGACCACCACTCTTTTTTTTTTTTTTTTTTTTTTTTTTTTAAAGGTTTATTTATTTATTATGTATACAGTGTTCTGTCTGCAGGCCAGAAGAGGATACTAGATCTCATTACAGATGGTTGTGAGCCACCATGTGGTTGCTGGGAATCGAACTCAGGACCTCTGGAAGAGCAGCCAGTGCTCTTAACCTCCGAGCCATCTCTCCAGCTCCCCAGACCACCACTCTTACCTGCCTTCCTGGGACCACATTTTCTAGAATCTTTCCACATTCCATTTCTGGCCCCCTAATACTATGGGATATTTTCTATTTCAAGGGTTTGTGTTATCCTGAATTTCTACTTGGCATGAGAGACAATGTCCCCTGCTCCTTCCGGAGACAGGCAGTATTCCTGTGGACAGTACAAGAGCCTAAAATACATCAGAGGTTGAGATGTTGCCGCTCTGTGAGGACTCATCGTGGGCCCGGCTGAGATTACAGATACAATTGTGATCTGAAGCAGCCATTGTCCCATCCCTTCCTTGGGATGGTACATTGGGGCACCTATAAATAGTGAAGTCAATGCAGATTGTGGCCAGAGCTCAGTGTAGATGTTGCCAAAGTGACATCTCAACCAAGGTTCACCTGTTGGATTGGTGCACAATGTCAGAGACCTGACATGCTTGTGGAAAGTCATGTTGAGTTGTAGGCAAAGCTCTTATTGCTTGGCTAAGGCACCATCAGGTCTTAGAGGTTCCAGAACACCAGTGGGATGAAGAAGACACTAAAAAAGTTAACGAGATGCGATGGACAGAAGGACAAGCAGGAGGAATTCTAAGGGCCTGATTTAATTACTGTGATATTCTAGGTAGAAATGAAGCTTGAGTTTAAGGCTCAGCTGCACAGGAGCAAGCAGAGCCTATGGTGGAGACTTCACCCTCCAAGTAGATGGGAGCTAGGCTCCAGTCAAGGCCGTGGCTGGCTTCATGCTAACCCCTGGCCCTGCTGATGTGGGTCCTGGGCTGTGGCTGGAGAGGATTTCCTGAGAAGGGGACGGGATTGTCTTCAACCCATCCTGGAGAAGTAAAGGCATACAAGGTCAGAGCTAAGGAAGAGTTCTTGCCCCTCTATCACTGAAGTCCTAAGTTCCCCATTTCTGTCTCTGGCTGACCTCAGAGAAGGGTTACTTGCTTACAGGCTATCCCGGCAAAGGCCATCCTTTCTTCCCCAGACAGCAGAGTTCCTCCCATCCCTGGATGCCTTCCTTCAGGTTCCTTACCCAGAGCTGGGCCAGAACGATGTGATACTGGGCCACCTGTACAGGGTCCACAAACAAACAGGAGAAGTTGGTGCTTCGTAGGGTGGGGTTCAGTTCCTCCAGCACCAAGGCTCTCTGTAGCCAGGTGCTTGTATTCCTGTGCTCCCGACTGCAGAAGCAGAAGGAAATCATGAGAGAGTTGCAGGGGAGGTCTCCTTTCTGCTAGTTCAGCTGCTATGACCCTCACCTTGTGGGACCCTCCCTCAGCCGGCCAGGGAGGTGCTCAATGAAGGAACCATTGCCCAGCCAGTAGAGGAGGCTGAAGTAGGGGAAGCGGCTGCAGGCAGTACAGGACAAGGTCAGCGTTCCATCTAGGAGCATGTATGGCTGTTAGTTATTCTATGAAACAGAGGCCCCTACTCTGCCAGCTTCCCTTAGTCATGAATCAGAACTTATAACACCTGTGCCCCACCTACGTAGGAAAACATTAAAGGAAAATACTGGCATTAATCTTCCTAAGCCCAAGGGAAATGTCCTGAGTTGACGTAATTCTACTTCCATGCTCCTTCCTCGGGAGACCTTTCTAAAACAGTGCCCAGTATCTAAGATTCTACACCAGGTCCAACAGGGTCATACTAGCAGGCTGATGGTCCTCTGAGATGGCCAGAAGGCAGGCAGGCTCTGGGCAGAGGGGCTATGCCCTGGAGTACCTTGCAGCTAAGGCAAGGTGAGGGTCTATAATCCTATACAAACCATCTTGGGAGCCAGGCAGTAGAATAGTGACCCCAGAGCCAAGCTGGCCTGGCTGTGTTTCTTAGCAGATGGGAGGTACACTCCCGAGTCAACCCAACCCATGACCTCTGCTCACAGCCTGCCTTCTGACAACTATAACTTCTTGGGCTCCCATAATTGTTCCTTACTCAGTGGCACTTCTTCCTCTGGCCAGATCACGTCCAGTGCTGGGTACCGCTTAGTCAGAACTTCTGGAGACCAGGATGAGCATGGGTCCTTTGAGCTCCCAGTAAAGACAGTGGCAGTTGTCTGAGGTGCAGATGTGGCTCTGGCCAGAATGACAACATGGACATACAGAAGCAGGACCCACCAAGAATTGGGGTCTGAGGAACAGATAGTTACAGATGTAAAGCTCAGCATCCTAGCATCTACTTTGGTCAGAGACAAGCTGCTACTTGAGTGGTGAAAGATACTCCTAGACTGTGACCAGGCATCAGAGTGGGTGGAGACCCTTCAGCCCTGCTGAATGTGGTGCAAAGAAGCCTTGAGATGGAGTCAGAGCCAGAGCAGCTCCACAGAAGCTCAAAGCCATGGTGCTCCACCCATTAGGAAGACCCCACAGAGCCCCACGTCCCACCTGCTGTCCAGCAGGGTCTCATGGTCATGATGAATGTGTCAGGAGCAAGCAGGTCTGATAGCTGTACCTTCCTCTGGAAAAAGGTGAGTAAAGTTCAGCCAACCCCACATCTTCTCAGGTTCCTTACCTCAGACAGTGTTACTGACATCCGTTTCAGCCTTTGGAACTTCAGAGGGCAGGCCTAGGGCCACACGCTGGGCACTTAAGACACTGCTATTGTTACCTAGTAACAATTTCCTCTTATACCAGCTCCAAAGAGCATTTCTATAAAGGTGCCCCAATCCAATCCTACCCGTTAGGAAGGGGGAGACAGGCACAAAGAGCCAGGGACTTACCTGGGAAGCAACACTCCCCGCTGACAGCCTCCTTCTGGGAAAAGCAGGATGCAGTCAGCTGCTGGGAAAAGCTCCCAACCACGATTTCACTTTCAGTTCTGCTCCAACTAGGAAGCCCAATCCCAAGCAGGCTGCTCTGCCCGTGACCCAATGCTCAAAGTGGACAGGATCCCCAGGCCCCTCTCCGAACTCACTGGGGTCTTCTGTCCACCTCACCCAACTAAGGCCCCTAAGGGGGTGACACATATCAGTCTCTTGCAGATCAGCACTGTCTTGCCTAGGGGTGGACTGTGGTCCCCTTCCACCCTTCACAGCTAACTCTCTATAAAGCCAAGACTTTATTTTCTCCAGAACAATGCCCAAGGAGTCAATAGTCATTGGTACTGGGGACCCCAAATTGAATCGTGACCTTTTTACGCTCAATGCTACACCGGCCCATTACCATCTTAGCCTCTCAGGCTTCCCACTTCCCCAAGCCCCAAGGTCAGCTGTATCACTTAACACCCACCCTTCACACGCACAGGCATAACCACTTCTGCAGGCTCACTGGATCTAAGTCTACATCTTCCTACCTGGCTCTTAAGCCCTGAAGAGCTTCGGGGAGCTCCGAGACTCAGTGTGGCTGCCTGGCCCCAAAACTCGCCACAGGAAATAGCAACTTCCCTGCTTGGCTGGTGTACAAAACTCCCAGCCACACTTAGTTGACCCTAAATAGCCAGGAAGGCACTTCCCCAACCCTGGCTCGAGCAGCTCAGGGGCTGGGACTTGGCAGGGACAAAACTAGAACCAGGTAAAGTCTGAAGCTGTGCTCTCTGAGTCTCATGCCAGAGTGTCTGGTGCATGCACCTGTGGTAAGTGTGTGGTCTGAGGTCTGTGGTTCTGTGATCAGCAGGGAAAGCTGTTGACAACAGGTAGGGAGATGAGTCAGGTTTGGAAGATCCACCAGGAATAAACATTCACAACTGATTCGGATGCAGGAGGCTAAAAGCCATGTCTTTTTCTGTCTCATTCACATTTCTTCTCTGAGTAATTCCACGTACCTTCTACCAGCTAGGCTGCAGAATGCAGGGAAAACTCCTCCCTCAGAATCCAGGATCTCCAAGAGTTTGACCCAGAGTTTACACAAGACCACCACCCTCCTTGGGGGAGGGGAGGGCGGGAGTACCAGTCCACTGGGGGATGGGTGGAGGTGCAGGAAGAGGAACTAGGCCTTTACCTTAGAGCAAGGAGATCAGAGGTGGCCCGCAGGTTGTGGGATTCAGGACTGATAAAAGTATGAAAGCAGCCGGGCGGTGGTGGCGCACGCCTTTAATCCCAGCACTCGGGAGGCAGAGCCAGGCGGATCTCTGTGAGTTCGAGGCCAGCCTGGGCTACCAAGTGAGTCCCAGGAAAGGCGCAAAGCTACACAGAGAAACCCTGTCTCGAAAAACCAAAAAAAAAAAAAAAAAAAAAAAAAAAAAGTATGAAAGCAGCCTTGGCCTTAGGGAGAAGGGAGGGCAGAGGAAGAGTGATCTCTGAGCCCTTGGCTCAGCACCCATTTCCCTGAGGATGGAGGGAGACAAGAAATGGCTAAGTAGTAAGGGTAGCAGGGTACTAGTCTCAGGCAGTGAGAATGGAGTGCCACCTCAGTCTAACGGGGCCCAGTGAGGCTTCGGAGCCCCTAATGCTACAGGACAGGAACCACTGAGGTGGGGATGTGTGGAAATGAGGCCCCAGCTCTCAGTTGGGGTACAAGAGGCAAGACACCCCAGGGTCACAGGAAAGGTGGCGAAAAGCAAGCCAGCTCTTCAGCCCAGCTCAGGGAGCTTTATTCAAGGAGAAGACAGGACCCTGTTGGGTTCCTGTTGCCCTCAAAGGGGCCGGGCCATATTTCCCTAGAAACACAGTGCTGCAGCCCCACGAGGCCCTCCCTCCCAGTGACTCCAGATGCCCAGGACTAAGGCTAGGCCGGCTCAGAAGCCCCTTTTTCAGAACCTGTACTCACTCACGCCTTACTTTCTATCCACCCACCACTCTAATTGTCGGGCCCAGGAAGAGCCCACAAATAACCAAGCCTACACAGGGATGTTACCTGGTCTGGGAATCCCTGCTTAGCTTCAAGGGCATATTGATGACCAGCAGAAACTGATATCCTTTAGTCTATCTGCTATGTGCACACACAAACACACACACACACTTAGGCTTTTGGTAAAGAAGTGAGGTGCAGAGCAGCCTTTGGCACATGTTACCACTTCCAGGCTGAAGGGTCTATTTGCATAAAAAGCTCAACATTCATTGCTGCCAAAGTAGCTTCCACAGCTCAACTATACACAGATGGTTTCTATGCCCTGCCTGGCAACAGCCCTGCCCAGCAGCAGGTTATCCATACTACTCATTCTTCCAGTTGTCCCAAAACATGTCAGTGAATTCTGAGGTCACAGGGCTTCCCTAGTTGGAAATGTCATTGATTTTGCCACACTCAGTCTTTAGTTTCCAGACAAAAAGGGAACAGAGCCGTGTACAACAGCCATCTTATATCCCAGACAGATGAAGAGACCCTTCACTGCTCAGTGTTGATCTGTGGCACCAGTCTGAGCTCTTCTCCACTCTGCAAACCGGGCTTCAGCCTTGCAGAGGGAAGGGAAGGGAAACCCACCATTGCTCTTAAGCCAGAGGCGAGAAGACGCCTCCCAACCAATAGCTTTGCCCTACCCTGTTCAAGGAGGGTAAGGCCACAGGGTGGGGGACAGTTCCTATGCTCCACAATAAAAAAATTTAAATATATTCATCAAAATAATTTTCTTTTAAAAAGCCCCCACTGCTGACAGCCCCACTGGCTGGTTCTCCATCATTTCCCCCCCTGCAACCCAGACACAGCCGGGGAGGTCCTGAGTGGCCCAAGTGCCTTTGAGTCTTTCCCACCCAAGTCTTTGTGGGCAGCAAGGAGAGTGCCCTGAGGTCCATGGTGGGTGGGGTGGGTTCTCCAACGATGTGGTTCCTGATTATTCCAGGCCCAGGATGTAGCTGATGCCTTGTACCAGGCCAATGATGACAGGCTGCCAGGCTACCAAGTATCGAAGCCAGTCCAGCAGCTGTCCATACATGACATGAGGCCTCTCCCAGCTGTTACGATGTTAAGGATCAGAGGCTATATGCAAGAGCTGTTAGGTTCATCCAGCTTGGTAGCGAGGCCTTCCTTGGATCTGCCTACAGTTTTACGCTGCTCCATAGCCCAGAGAAAATAAAGCTACCCAGCTTCTCTTCAGGTCTCCATGGTGGAATGGAAGGCTGAACCCAGAGAATCAGGGGAAGGAGAGCAGAGGGGACTGGAGCAGACATGAGAAGTGGAAAGGTAAACCAGATTTCCACAACCAACATCCATGCAGGGCCTCTATGCACCATTCCTCAGAGGTGGCAAACAGCCTGAGCCTGACAGACACCCTAGAAATGTATCCATGCAATGTATCCCAGAGGAGGCTGGGAATGGAATACAGTAAACCATAGGGTCTTAAGCAAGTACTCTGCCTCTGGGCTAGCTATACTCTCGCCCCAAGAAGGGTCTTGCAATGCATAAAATTTAAGGTTTTCTCCATCAAGGAAAAACGTTGGGTCTACTGACATGTTGTGTAGTAATTTCCTTCCAGACAAAAGCTTTCATCTTGGCAGGAAGCTTGTTAAGACATAGGCTGTTCTTGGGTGGTGGTGGCACACGCCTTAAATCTCAGCACTCAGGCAAAGGCAGGTGGATGTCTGAGTTCAAGGCCAGCTTGGTCTACAGAGTGAGTTCTAAGACAGCCAGAGCTACATAGAGAAACCCTGTCTCAGAAAACAAAAAACAACAAACAAACAAAAAAACAAAACCAAGAAGTAAGATGTTCTAAAGGAGTGAAACATCCCATCCAGCAGGGAAGCTCCTTAAGCCCAGAAAGTAAATAACTCAAAAGCTTCAGGAAGTCCCTGAAACTGACCAGATACACTAGGCTCCTCCTTCATCAAGTATATATAATCAGTGAAAACTGCTGAGACACAGCTGAGCTTCCTAGAAGCCTCTCAGCTAAGCTGAGCTACCTGGAAGACCCTCTGACCAGCTGAGACCTCCTAGAAGAGGCTCAGACCAACTGAACTGCCTGCAGCGAGGTCCAGGTTTGTGGCTTCCAGAAGCCATCATCTATGGTAGCTTTTGGTGATGCAGCTGTCTTTGAGTCATTTTGGCTCCTGTAAATAACCCCTCACCCACACTCCTATGAGTAACACCAATAACACTCACTGGTTCACCAAGTTGTACTTGGGTGGCACCCTTACTTTGGTCTGTTGTTCATTCCCTATCTGGGGTGAGTAGATGTTCTGTCCTATCTTTCCAAGAATAGTATCACAGAAGAGGACACAGTCAGAGGGAAAAGGAGCCAAGGTTAGTCACAAGGAGCTCATCGCTGGCAGAGACATGAAGGAGGCCCTCCTGAGGTCAAGAAGTCTTTGGATGAGTTCCTTTCCTTTTACTTTACATCTAAATGTAGGGAAAGGAGTCTGGAGAAAGGAAAGAATGCCTGCAAAGCCCGGCTGGGAGGAAAACCCACAGAAAAGCTTTTGAAATAGGTGGAGCACTCCTGTCCCCTGACCAGTCCTGCTGGTCTATACAGAGAGAGACCAGGAAACCACACAACACAAAGGGCAGCTAGGGTAGGAGCTGGGACAAAGCTGGACCCTTGGACCCCACAGAACGTGAATGTGGGACCAGAGAAAACGACTGGGTAGGAAGGGTAGTGAGTGCCAAGGAGAAAAGGGTCCTTCATTACAAGTGAATGGAGCAAAGGTGCCCCCAGCTCGACAGATCCTTCAGGCCCTGCCTGCATAGGTAAAGGTAGTCTGTAGATAGATGGACATCATGGATAAGGCATCACTCACTGGTAAAATAACTGTGGCCACTGCGCAGCCTCTAAAAGCTGCCAGGGAATCAAGTGAGATGGTACTTTCTAGAGAGGAAGCAAACATGTGGCAAGTGGCAGGGGCTGCTTCCGTTAGTAATTTATGATGGGCAGCTGTGTTTCCTGACTGCCTCATGTCACACCCCACTTCCCCAGAACAGAAGCCAAAGTGAATGGTAAACAAATTCTAGGTTAGAGGCAGTAGGGATGGCCCCAGGACTCAGACACAGACAGTACTTTCTGCCCATCACCCACTTTCAACAAGGACCCAAAGGATACGGATTGCTGAACATCCTCTTCAGGTCCACCTTCTCCTTGCAGTAGGGACACGTCTGCTTCTTTCCCACGATGCACCAGCCTCGGATACAGAACTCATGGAATCTGAGCACCACTGGTCAAGGAAGTGGTAGACAGCCAAACTGGCACTTCAGCCCATTTTGGATCTCAAGGTGCCAGAGCATCAGCTCTAGCGAAAGGGTCAGTTGGAGGCTTCACTCCTTACATACAGCTGTGTAATTTGGGGCCAATTCCTTCTCTCTGAATGATTCCTCACAGGGGAGTGAGAGCAATGATCCTTATTTACACGGATGTTAAGAGCCAAGATGGAGATAATACACAGTTCCCAACATGGCACAGGATGGGAGCTTAGTAAATACACGATCAAGATGAGGTCAAATCCTCAGGAGGGGATTTGACTCTAAACTGAAGCACTTCATTAGAGGGTCTCCTCCTGTGACGCGCATCAGCTTGAGCAGCCTCACTAACTGCTGCAGCTTTGGGCTCTCCACGACCTGGCAGTCCCTAACTACCTTTAACTGAAGAAAGGGTGGAGAAAGCTAAAGCTTCTGTCACGGCTCACCTACACTCCAACTCTGGACAATGCACCAGGGTCACCACCACCCTCTTCCCACCATGACTCGAGAGATGTTCAGGAGAGATATAGCACAAGGCAGGATACACGTGATTACAGGAAAGCCTGTATGTGTTCTCGATGATGCCCTCTTCGTTGACATCCACAAAGATCTGCTGCCCACACACAGCACACACGCTGTCTGAAAGGTGCTTGGTAGGCATGCCCGACTCACTGTAGAACTAGAGGATGAGAGCAGGAGGGAAGGCCAGAAAAGCTGTGAGAATCTGTCTGCCTGGGAAGATAGGGATGGTGGTCACGTTGTATCTGCAGTTAGGAAGCAGAGAGGTGAATGCTGGTGCTCAGCTCATTTTCTCCTTTTTCCTTAGTCCGGGACCCCACCCCAGGAAATGGTGTCACCCACAGTTAAGGTGGGTCTTCTCACCACAGTTTAACTTATCAAGAAGCTCCCTCACAGACAGACCCAGAAGTCTGGTTTCAGGTGACTAGCTCCTGTCAAGTTAGCAATATTTACCACCACAGGCTCCTAGCTGGTCTTTCTAACCCTGTGTTTGCCTCATCTCCATCCCAGTCTTCAGACCGCAGACAGACTAGGGCTTTACAATTTTGAGTGTGTGGAAGTTTTCTAAGGAAGGAGTTCTGGAGCCAACTGTGGGGATACCTGCTGAGGGAATCTACAACAGAAGTAGGTACCGGGGCACGAGTCCAGGTTTTCAGAAGGACATAAAGAGAAGCCAGGTTAGAACACACTAAAGTGTTTAATCCACAGACAGGCGCCCTACCTGTGAGGAGCAAGGAACAGGCCAGTAATCACAAGAGAAAGTGGCCAAGGAAGGGACTTTTTTTTTAATGATTATTATTAAAAAAAAAAAAAAAACAATTCTGGCTATAGTGGTACACACCTAATCCTAGCACTTGAGAGGCAGAGGCAAGAGGATCACAGGAAGTTCAAGTTCTACTTATGGAGTTCCAGGCCAGGCAAGGCTACATAGTGAGAACCTGTTTCAAAAAAATCCCAAACAAATACATGAATAGTGTTTCAAAAGTGAATAGAAAGTGTCTGACAGAGACAGTAAGGGTGACCTGCATTAGAGCACACAGCTCACTAAGAGCACATCAGGCTAGTCATGGTGGCATACCAACCCTCCAGCACTTGGGAGGCAGACTCAATGTATCTCTATGAGTTCAAGACCACCTAGGCATGCACATGGTACAAAGACATACATGCAGGCAAAACACTAATAACACACGAAATAAATAGAGCTTTAAAAAAACTGAAAGCAAAAAGGTTAGGCTCTCCAAACAGTCCAACTCAAGTTCCCTCCACTATTTCAGCAGTGAAGACAGCACACACTCCTGTTCTGGTGTTGTCTAGGAACTCTGAGGAAGTGAGCCTGTGCCAGGGGTTTTCTCAGAATGTGAGACAGGACATGTGCCCCAATGCATCATACAAAGAACTTGAGGAAGAAAAGTACCACAAAACATTTCACAATCCTTCTAGCACGGCATAATTTCTGGCATGGACAGAAACTACTGTGACTAGCTCTCACAACTTATGACTTCATAGTAGCCCTCTGGAAAAGGCAGTCTCTAATCAAGGTCCCCAGACACAATTTAAGTTACTTTAGTTCAGATCACAGACAGCTTCACAGAATTGAAAGAAAATTGTCCTAACGAGGTAATGCAGACCAGTGGGGAGGATCTGAGAATGCTTGTTAATATGATTACAAAACCTCACAGTTTTATTTCTAGGAACCCTGAAATCAATTAACCACAAGGATCTCCTCAGATCAAAGCATTATCCATAAGAGATGAATTAGGTTTAGTTTCTGACTCTGAGTTCCCATTGGGGACACAGTTACAAAATCAACTATAACTCTCTGGGACAGAAGCTGTGAATGTACAAAAGACTGAAAACCGACTGAGGCTGAGCATGTTGTGTGTGACACAGGAGAAGATTACTCAGTCTTTAAGAGGAAGGGAATTGGGGCTCAAGCGATAGTTCAGCGGTTTATAGCACTAGCTGCTCTCTCTTCCAGAGACCGAGGTTTGATTCTCAGTGCCCACATGGTGGCTCACAACCTTCTGAAACTATAGTTCCTAGACCTAAAACCTCTTCTAGCTTCTTCAGTCACGAGGCATACATGTGGCACACAGACATACATGCAGACAAAACACCCATACACATGGAAACAATTTAAAAAAAAAAGTAATTTTTTTAAAGAAAAGGAAGGTAATTTTAGCGTATGAATGAATCTTGGAGATTTTACCCCAAGTGAAATAAGCTGGCAACAAAACCACTCAGGATTCCTCTCATGAGGTGCTGAGAAGTTGAATTTCGAGACATTAGAGTAAGAATGGTATTACCAGGGAAGAGCTGGGGGAAATCTTGAGTGTTTTACCAAACCCCCTCTCCTCACCAAAAGAAGACTAAGACTTTACTAGAAGTAGGTAATTGTGTGCTTGTAAAGAGGTACCTGCTCGTTCTGTAAACGTTTACAAGATAACTGTTGCTTGCACAAATAAGTGAATAAGTTGGCCAGTGAATGCAAGAAGGTTAGAATTTCCAGATTACCTCAAAGCATTGATCAGATTCTTGCTACCAGGACAACAACATTCCTGAAATTCAGTCTGGTGTCACTCAGGGACCCACTCAACTAACCAAAGACTCCTGGCATAAATAAATGAAAGACTGCTGGAGTCCTCAGGGTTGGGTAGGTGACATGAGGCACCTCTCATCCCCTGCTCAAGGTCCCTGCATCTCAGAATCTACTGGCATCCAAGCTTTAGCATAATGCCTGTAACTTGAAGAGTTTCAGCCATACATGCTGTGGTAAACAGTGAATGAGCTAACTCCTGATGACTCATCCCGGACTAAAGCCCATTCCTAGGCCAGCCCTACTCATCAGTTAAAGGCATGTCAGCCTACAGCAAGGGTCCCATGACTGTGCATCAATGTATGACTCCTCTAAACTGGACAGACAGTTACATTTTCAATGTAACTCCCTAGAGAAGAAGTAATCTTTACCAAGATTCCAGGACTCAGAGGGAGGGAATGCTTTCATCAGGAACACACACTCTACATCTGGACATTCACAGGACAGTGGCTGTCAACATTCAGACTGTGGGTGGCAAGTAAAGACACTGTGTAGTGTGAAGTTCCATCAACCTCACTTGTAGATGGGCAGTCTGTTTCCCTGCTACTGTGTCAACCTGCTAGTAAAAACCAATGCGATGATCCTTCTGCTCCCATGCTAAGAGGCAGAAGAGGATGAGGAGTAAAAGATGGGGTCTGAGCTTCTCTCCACCCTAACAAGAAATGAACCCGTTTCTGGACTGGAAGCTGAAATATACCAACTTTCTGGGAACTGTCACCTCACTGCTAGGGATTATCACCGTTAGTCACTAAAACACCATGGAGCAGCCTTAGTACACATCTGCTGTGAGTGTAAAGTTAGTAACCTGACAAGCCAGAACCCATAGCTCTCTCTGGAGAAAGAGGAGGCTAAAGATCTGAAGTCTACACATGTAGATAAGAGAAAGTGAAATGAAGTTATGAAAGAATCCAACAGGCCATTCTAGAATGTTTTCATTGCTATTATAAAATTCCTGAGGCTGGGCACTTACAAGGAAAGAACACTTCATTTACAGTTTGGAGGATGAAAGCTCAAATAGTACCGCACTGGATTTAGCAAGGGCCCCTTTAGTCACCCCATGGCAGATGGTACTACACACGGGAACATACAGATGAAAAAGGTCACATCCAGACAGGAAGCAGGGAGCCATTTAAGGGCTGCACTCACTCTTACAATAACAGGATCTGGTAATAACTAACTCATGGCTGTAAGAATTACCTCAGTTTCTCTCAAGGGCACAGCCTAATGACTCCCCACTACACCCTACCTCTTGGCAATGCACACCCTCAACAGCTCTACAGTAAGGAGTGAGCCTCCAACACATGGACCCTTCGGGACACTCTCAGACCAGCTGCAATCCACAGAAGCTATCCATACAAGGAGGTAATAGATTTTGTTTCCAATTTGTTCTAGTACAGGAAAAATAAAATTAATCTCATTTCACTGAGAAAGACCTGGCCTAAATTTGTACTTGACTAATATTACCTAGGGAGATGGAATGTCCCCTTTTTAGGAGGGTGTCATCTGGGGTGGCCTAAGGGATTGACACAGAAATTGAGAACACGTTCATTGTTTAAATAATTACAAGAAAATATATATGTATATATAAAATACTTTTATCAAAAAGCAAAGCAGTTTGGAGAGATGGCTCAGCAGCTAAGAGCACTTGTTGCTCATGCAGAGGACCCGCGTGCAGTGGCCAACACTGACATGGCAGTTCATAACCATCCCTAAGTCTAGTTTCAGGCGGCATTATTAACTGACCTCTGCAGGCACCAGGCATGTAAGCGGTGCACATACATGTAGACAAAACATTCATGTAACATTAAAACAAAACAAAAGCGCACTACAAGCTGTACTTCTATTTCTGGGCAGGCGGGGGGAGGATGTCTCCTTGGGTCCTGTGGTTTGCTCCTCATGTTCCTACACTTGAAGCTTGAAGCAGCTCTTCACCATCTGCACCAATCCTCTGGCACTGGCCCTGTCTCTGGGCAAGGCACTATCCTGCCCACATTTCTTCCCGTCTCAGACACCATACTATCTCCTGTCCAATTTATCTCCCAAATACTTCTAAAATAGTCACGTCTTCCTTTTCCACCATCTCTCTTCTCATCTGAAGTGACTTTATCTCACCCAGATCCATGAACTGTCTCTTCAGGGGTCTAGTCTAGTTCGGACCCTCTCTAAGCCTGTTTTCTACCCAGCAGGCTGAGCCATCTTTGCTTAACGAAAATTTGAGAGTCATTCTCTACTAGCCTCTCAGTTCTTTTTTTCCTGAATCATTTTATTATTTTATGTATATGAGCATTTTGTCTGCATTTATGTGTGTGTACCACATGTGTCCTGGTGCCCTGAGAGGCCAGAAGAGAACATAGGATTCCCAGGAACTGGAGTTACAGACAGTTGTGAGCTGCCATGAAGGTGCTGGGAATCAAACCTGACTCCTCTGGAAGAGCAGCCAGTGCTTTTAACTGCTAAGCTCTCTCTAGTCCTTCAGTGTTTTTAGTAACAAAATTAAAATCTTGGGCTGGTTACACAGCTCAGAAGGCAAACTGCACTGCCACGCAAACCTGATGATCTGAGTCCAGTCCCTGGAGTACACAAAGGAACAAGGAGAGAACTGAATGCATAAGGTTATTCTCTGACTCGCATGCAATCATCACCGCTGTGCACTGCCCCCATCACCATACAAATACAATAATAAAGAAGATTAAAATCTTTGGCCTGTAAGTTTCTACTCTCATGTATAGACTATTTCTCCAGACACTAGCCTTAGTTCCTCAGAAACATCTACCCTTTCGTAACACGGACAGTTCAGTTGGTAAAGTGCTCACTTCGTGAGCACACATCCCTGAGTCCTGAGTACCCACATTTTAAAAAGTTTCATGCAGCACTATGTGTCTGTAAACTCAGTACAAGTGAGGGGGAAACAGAAAGGTAGATGCCTGAATCTCACTGGCCAGCGAGCCTAGGTGGATTGATGAGCTCATGGTCGGTGACAGATCTGACTGTAAAAATTAAAGGGAAGGATGTGGAGATGGCTTGCAATGAAAGCCCGATGATCTGAATTCGATCCCTGGAGCACATGGCAAGGCGGAAGGAGAGCACCAATTCCACAAACTCGTTCTCTGATCTACACGAGTGTCACAGCACAAGCACACCTACACCCACACATCATACACACAGTCAATAATAATTAAAAATAAATAAAACGCACCTGGGAGGCAGAAGCAGGTGGATCTCTGTGAGTTCAAGGCCAGCCTAGTCTATAGTAGTGAGTTCCAGGAGAGTCAGAGGTACATAATAGACCTTGTCTCAAAAAACAACAAAAAGAAACAACAATAACAAAAAGAATAAACAAAATGAAAAGTGATGAGGAAAGACATCTCAGTTTGACCTCTGGCCTCTATGCCCATGCACACACACACACACACACACACACACACACACACACACACACATGTTCATGCACCTGCAAACATATATACACACAAGCAAGTACATACACTACACACTAAGCCAGAGGTAGTACACACTTATAATCTTCATACTGGGGAGTTAGAGACAAATCCCTGCTGGCCAGCCAGTCTAGCAAAATCAGCAAGCTCAGGCCAATGAGAGACCCTGTCTCAAAACACAAGGCGGATGGCTCCTGAGGAATGACATTCAAGGCTGTCCTCTGGCTCCCAAAAGTATATTCATACATGCACACACACAGAGAAATACACATACACATGTATAAAAAAAGAAGGAAGGAAAAACCCCACCCACACTCAATCCTGCTGACAGGACTCTTGTGGATGCTATTTCCTCTGTACATCGCACACTTCATCACTTACTCCTACTCATGTTAAAGTCAGCTTATAAGTAATTTTTTGAGGAAGCCATCTTTGAGTTTCATGATGTCAAATGTGTCAGTATCATATGTGTTCATGGCATCATGTACCTTTCCTTCACAATACTTAATACAGACATACTTTTATGTTTGTGTATTGCTTTAACATTTACCTTTCTCACTAGTGAGTGAAGTCATTTGGGGTAAGGGCCATGTTTTATTTTTATTTTCAGATTTTGTGTGTGTGACCCACTGGGTTTAATTAGTGTTGCTTGCATTAAGTATGGGTCAGGGGTTACTGACACTTGGATTACCAGTGGCTACATACACCACTGAATAAAATAACTATCTCTTCACTATCAAAATGTACTGTCGATAGTTCCTCAGAGAGGAATAATACATGTTTTATTTTCAGATACCTTTGTAAGTCCAACACACAGCACAGGGCTCAGGCACATATGAAGCATTAAAAAACATTTGTTAAATGAATGTTAACTTCCTACTGGGTAAAGTATTTCTTTCCTATGGTGACCCTAAAGTTAAAATTCCAGGGTACATGTGAAATCTGACTTTCTAAATTTCAAGGAAGAAATCTTTATGCATACCACCCTCATCCTAAAGGTTTTTGTTTTGTTTCTGTTTGCTTTTTCGAGACAGGGTTTCTCTGTGTAGCCCTGGCTATCCTGGAACTCACTCTGTAGACCAGGCTGGCCTCGAACTCACAGAGATCTGCCTGCCTCTGCCTCCTGAGTGCTGTGATTAAAGGTGTGCGCCACCGCCACCCGGCCCTAAAAGTTTCTATGGCTTATCTCATTTTAGTGCCTTTGTTTTACATCAAGTAAGTGATGCTAGCCTGAACAACTTGGAGGTAGCAGGAGGCAACAGTAAGAGGGCATAGTGGTAGATAACAGGGCATAGTGGTAGAAATGTGTAATCCTAATGCTCAAGAGTCTGAGGTGGGAGAATCTGAGTTCAAGGTGCCAGTCTGGGCTACATACACAGCAAGACCTTATTTAAAAAAAAAAATACAGATGAACTTACCCCTATGGTAGAAGCCATATAGTCTGCACACATTTCTGCAAAGTCCCGCTCAAGAACTCCATAGTAGAGACCATAGAAGAGAAGAGAAATGCCAAAGTCCATCGCATCTTCTGGTTTAATCCTGCAGGGGAAACAGTGTGGCAGTAAGGCCTGCTCTGAGACACAACTGCCTTGAATTACTGCCTGAGGACACTCAAAGCAAAGCCTAAATTTAGTTGGATTGCTCAAAAGCTAGAGTAAATGTTACTAAATTATGAACAAATCCAGTTTGCTGTTTTAATATGGTCCACAAACATCTCTTGGGAAAGCTATCACTATGAGCTGCCAAGACCAAGCTCCAATGTATCACTGCTCCACGAACCTGTCCCTACTCTCAACTCTGTCTGTAGTTCCAGCCTGACATGACAGGCAGCCAGGCTTTGTACTTGCCCAGAGAATCTTTCAGAGCTACGTGTTAGCAACTCCATTATTGGTAAAGGCTGGATACCAAGTAATGGGGATTTCATCAAAAAGAAAAAAAAAAAGTAACTCACTGAATGGCTTCACCTCAAGTCAGCCACCCAAGCTGACATGGCTGAACTCATCAAAAGCAGGCAGGACATTTATGACCTTGGTAGATCGGAGGCAAAGACTGAAATGACCCTCTATCTCTTGCCATCTCTCTTCTGGGAATGTCTAAACTGACAGCAATTGGACAAACTATCTCCCATACGTGAAATGTGCTCCTGGGGCCCCAGGGAAGCAGGGCCCAGGCAGGATAGGAGTTTTGTTCATCTATAAGTACTGCACATAATAGCCTAGATTTCCCCCACTTTTCTATATAACCTAAACTATTTACATTTCTTTTATAGAAAGCATTTATCAAACATAGGTTTGGGGGGAGTGTAAAATTAGTAAATATTTACATATATGTTACTATAGAATAGTTGTATAAGTACATATTTGGTATAATGTCAAAGTTAAATTTTGGTTCAAGCCTATTTACTAAAAAATATGGATCCTTCTTATAACATTAGTTTAAAAACTCCAAGGACCAATAATTTGTAGTCTAGAGTCTATGAATGTTGTAGAAAACTATCTTTGCTAACATATTTTTACAAAGAACTCTATGTATTCACTCATGGTTGTAAGTTATAATTCTCAAAGAAAGAAAGTGGATGTGCTTATTAGCCTTGCAATATTTAACTCACTGATTAGTTAGTGCTCATCTTATACCCATCAATCTAATCAGCAGCATAAAAATAGTCAAGTTCTGGGCTCAACAGTTAAAAGCACTGGATGATCTTGCAGAACACCAGGGTTCAGTTCCTAACACCCACATGCAGCTCACAACTGTCTGTAACACTAGTTCCAAGGGATTCAACACCCTTTTCTGGCGTCTGTAGGCTCCTGCATGTACACATGCATGCAAAACACTCATAACATAAAATTAAAGTCAAGATCTTTAATTTGTTTTCCTCCTGTATAAATTAGGCAAGTAAAGAAACTATAGAAGAAATATCTTTAAAATGTAACATTAGCTGTGTATAGTGATGTACACCTTTAACTCCAGCATAGCTCTGTTGAAGATAAGTATTAGAGTCTAAATGAATGAATCCTAAACCTTTCTGGAACCTGTTTATTTTTCAGCCTATTTTCCTCCTGGAAGAAAGAAATCTAGGAGTGTCCACTCACTCTATAACATAGTACTTAGTTTTATTTGTCCTACAATGAACTTTTAAACATTCTCCAGCCTAAAGTGTACAGAGAGGTTAGTGGCTGTGGTGAAAATGTGAATGAGAATGCCTCCACAGGCTCCTATGTTTGCATGCTTGATCACCAGCAGGTGAAACTGAGGAAGGATTAGGACTTGTGGTTTTGTTGAAAGAGGTGTGTCACTACAGGTGACCTCTAAGTGTTCAAAAACCCTTACCAGGCTCAGTATCTCTCTCTGCCTGCTGCCTACATATCAGGATATAAAGCTCTCAGCTACTGCTCTAGCACTACACATATCTGCTTCCTGTCATGATAATAATGAACTAACCCTCTATAACTGTAAATAAGCCCGCAACTAATTACTTCCCTTTATAAGAGTTGTCTTGTTGGGGCTGGAGAGATGGCTCAGAGGTTAAGAGCACTGGCTGCTCTTCCAGAGGTCTTGAGTTCAATTCCCAACAACTACATGGTGGCTTACAACCATCTATAATGAGATCTGGTGCCCTCTTCTGACATGTAGGCATACATGCAGGCAAAACATTATATACATAATAATTAAATAAATCTTTAAAAAAAAAAAAAAAAAAGAGTTGCCCGGTCATGGTGTCTCTTCACAGCACTAGAACAGTGACTAAGACAAAATCTTTCCAGCTATATATTAAAACATGATCTTTAGTCACTACTGTCCCAGACAGGGAACTATTTATTTTCTTTCCCTTTCCCCTTCTTCAGTACTGAGGATTCAACTTGACCCATCTAGACCTAAAGTTCTATCACTAAGCTATATCCCCAGCCCATTTTTTATTTTTAATTTTGAGACAGGATCTGGCTTAAGTCACCCAGACTGCCTAAGCAGACACTGTACTTTCAATGCTTCTGCCTGAGCCTACTGAGTTACTGGGAATACAGAAACACATCCCCAGGCCTGGCTTGGGACTCCTCTTGATCGAGAGCCCAGTCAATATTACTTCATCTAGATAACCTCATTTCACCCTCCTCTGGACTACTGATTCACTGTACTCTCTGGTCTCTAAGTTCAGGACTGCTTGACTTCTGTGTCATCTGTGGGTAAGAGGACCTGTAAGCTGGTGTCTAGAAGGCTCATGACAATAGGAAGCAACAAGCCCTCGGGTGAAATTTGCTAGTCCCTGTTCTAGCCAGGCAGAGTAGTCTACAAAGATGAAAACTATTCTTTGGGGATGGAATTATGGACAACTGGTTATTATGTTTATTTTTGTTATGCTTTTCAACTGAATACCAATTTTTGGAAAATATAAACAATGATTTGGGAATCTGACCTTTGTCTGTATCCAGACATTCAATGTTTTCTGCCAGCAAAATAGCACAGAGAGCTGCCACCTGTACCATGTTCTCTTTTTTAATACCTAGGACTTTCAGCCATTCTCCCCTAAATACCAGAAAAATGTAAAAGCAAAGGGTACTCACTTGAATAATAAGTTAAGACCAAAGAGGGTAAACATGACAGCCATGTAGCCAACAATGCCAGTGGCATAGCTGATTTTATAGATTAGGAGGAACCATTTATAAACCAACCTGGAGGAAGAAGAGAAACAGTTAGTATAGCTGGTACAGAATGGTGGCCTCAGAGGCCACTGAATCACCAGAACCCCTTCTTCTCACATCAATGGGGCATCAGGTTCAATGTTCAGGATTTATTGGGCTACTTTGGTTACTGTCAAAAGCTGTTCACATCCTCAATTGCAGAAATGCCCCCTTAAATCATCATACCCCTAAGAATGCTTTGTATCTTCCTGGACCAAGAAAAGGGATCCCTAAAAGTAAGTCTCAGTCTCAAGCAAATAAAAGACACAGATGGCCTAAGCTACCTCTGCCCTCTCAAATTAAGGTTAGTTGGGTAAGGAAGTAAAAAGACTAAGAACCTTCAGAAGACAACATGCAAAAGCTTGCTGTTCTTGTCAGAAAAGAATCCCGGGGAAGATGAATCAGAGACAGAACTGGTTGCAGTTTGTACCTGGGTCTGCTTAGTTTGGCTGCAGCTTTGCTCCTATCCATGAGGCCAATCACACTAGGAATGATGCCTCATGAATATGATTCTGAAATGACATGCTTTGTTGGACAGTAAATGAGGAAGGCACTCAAACAGTACCCCTGATTTGATGTGGGGAGAGTAGGGTTTTTCACATCCTTGAGAGTAAGCAGTGACAAGCAATGTGGAACTCCAGCTGGATTCAGGAAGTTGAGAGTCTCTGTATGAACCCGGCCTCTGTAAATGCTGCAGGTGGTCCCTGATTCCAGCAGTCACTGTGCTGGATAGTATTACGTCAACCTGACACAAGCAAAAGTTATCAGAGAAGAGGGAAACTCAACTAAGAAAACGCTTCCATAAGATTGGGGCTGTAGACCATTTTTTCTTAATTAGTGATTGATATGGGAGGGACCAGCCTATTATGGGTGGTTCTATCTCTGGACTGGTAGTCCTGACTTCTATAAGAAAGCAGACTGAGCAAGCCATGGGGAGCAAGCCAGTAATCAGAACTCCTCCATGGCCTCCACGTTTCTGCCCTGCTTGAGTTCCTGTCCTGACTTCCTTCAGTGATGAACAGTGCTATGGAAATGTAAGCCAAATAAACCCTTTCCTCCCCAACCAAGTTGCTTTGGTCATGGTGTTTCATCACAGCAATATAAACACTATCTAAGGCAGTCACTAACCATCCTATCTGAGATAATAGCAAATGAACAGTTTAGTAACTTGCTTGAATAACTAGCCCAAGCTTTCTTTCTTCCTAAGAGCTGACTTACTACCTCTCTGCTGGACCCCAAGATGGACACTTAGGTTTCTGCCTATGCTTCCCTGCTCTGTCCAAGCAGGCTTCTCAGGCTAGGGAAAGGCCCCAAGCATCTTGTAGTGTTGCACTAAAAACCACACACAGCTATGCAATCCAGGATTTACATAAGGGAAAGAGACAGCAGAAAAGATATGGAATTTTAGATCTTCTAATATTTAAGATTAGTAAGCTTTTATTTGCTAAATAAGCTCAGATGAGTCATATCATATTTCTGAAATAAGTTCATTTCTTATCATAAATGATAAAGCAAATGACCTTTCTCACTGTGGTATAAAGAGCCTATTTCTTGTAATATACTTGTTAAAGTTAGATGAATAAATAAGGCCATTTATGAAACTGGAAAGCACCATCAATGTTATTTACTATTTATTATAAAACAACCTTCTATTTATTAACAATATTTTAATCATACTGTTTGCCACTGGTAATTTTATGTATCTGTGGCACATGTGTGGAGGTCAGAGAGCAACTTTGCAGAGTGGGTTCTCTCCTACCTCTACTTGGGTTCTGATCAAACTGGTCATCAGGCTTAAGCAAAAAGCATCTTTACCAGATAAACCATCTCACTATATGTAACCTAAGCTGTCCTTGAATTGGTTCTCTGCAGCCCAAGGCTGATCTCAAACTCACAATCATATCTCCTTGAGACTCAGGCCTATATCATCACGTCCAGCACTTGGTCACTCACATGTGATAGTGTGCTTTAATTTTGGAAAATCACTTCATCTAAAGTTGAGCATTTATCACATTTTTGGGGATGAAAAAGTCAAGGCTCAGAAAGGTAAGGTCCTGCTGTTCACAAGTTACAATGCTGGGTATTCCAACTCCATATCCACCTGGCCTAGATCCTGTGCCTTCTCTCATGGCCTAAAGAGGTGCCAGGGAAAGGCTTCTGGATCACCGTCTTCGTTCTCACAGTGAAATCCGAAGGTCAGAGAAAAGTGTGTAGTAAACATACGAAGCACACAAAGAGAGTCTGCAAACTGGGAGACTTTGGGTCAGGCTAGGCAGCTCCCCTGGTAGGCTTAAGCCCATGCACACCTCTCATGGCACTTACCAAATGCACTCCAACAGGTGCTTTCTCGACCCTCTCCTCCATTAAACCGAGCACTCCTTGAGGGCGGGGACCATGTCTTATCCAGCTCTGTATCCCCAGCGCTCACCAAAGGGCCTGGCACATAGCAGGTGCTTGTTGAATGAATGAATGAGTGAGAAAAATATCTTTTCCTGCCAGGTATGGATCTTAAATGACCTCACAAGCTGGTTGGGAGGATTAAATAAGAAACACATTTGGATAAAACAAAGAATTATAGAAACAGTAGCTTTGTTACATAAGAAGAAAGTGCTATTCATTATAAAACTGCAAATTTGCTGATATTCATTCATTCAACAAAAATTCAGAGTAAGCTAACATGTGCCAAACCCTGTGGCAAGGCCTGGACAGGATATACAGTGACCAGCATAGTGCATGTGGGAAGACAGATACTCAAAATAACATCTTGTTGTAAATTGTGATGACTTCAATGATGGCAAACTACAAGGTCTTAATAGAAAACCTAATGGAAAATCTAATTTAGGAATGAGAAGGGTTCATAGGAGAGAAGGATACTTAAAATGAGACCACGATGATCACAAAGGCTTCTTTTGTGGGCTTTTAACACCAGCAGATCTGGATGTAGAGCATCAAGTGAAGGACAGGGAAATATCTGGAATTCTGAACCTGTGGCTCTCCCAATCAGCTTGTTTTAAAGAGGCCCTGCACCAACTCATTTTGGCAGACAAAAAAAAAAAAAAAAAAAAAATTAAAAAGGCTTTTTGCTTTTCATTCTAAACCCATCTTCCTCCCATGCTTTCCAACAGATTCACTTCAAGAAACCCAGGTTTGGGGGCAGGAGAGACAGTTCAGAGATTAAGAGCATTTGCTGTCCTTGCAAGAGATCGAGTTCCTACATGGCAGTTGAAAAGAGTCTGTAACTCCAACTCCAGGCGATCTGATGCCCTCTTCTGGCTTCTATAGGCAGCACACACATGCATGCTGTACACTTAAATACACACAGGCAAAACACTCAAACAAATAAAAATTAAAAAAAAGATCTGAAGAGGAGGAGGAGGAGGAGGAGGAGGAGGAGGAGGAGGAGGAGGAGGAGAGCGAGGGAGAAGAAAGAAGAAAACCAGGCTCTTCTCCTCTACCTACATTCTCACCTTGGTGTTGTCTGTACTAGAGGTTTCCGTGTGGCTCGGAAGGTGACAAAGGCTGTGACAGCAGAGAAGAAGATCCAGATCACCAAGAACCTCCACCAATGCAGCTTCACTGTGAAATAGAGGGGAACAACCCACATCTGAAAGAGGGTCACCATCTGAAACACAAACACAAGCACTTCAGCTCCAGCCTGCTCCCTCTGCAGGCCCCCGTCCAGAAAGCTGCGTGTTTAGCCTATCTTCTCTTACATTTCCAATTTTGTTGTTGTTTTGAAACAGGTCTCACGGTGTATCCCTAAGCAGGCTTGGAACACACATGGATCTGTCTGCCTCTGCCTCCTGAGGGCTGATATTAAAGCCATGTGTCACCACATCCAGTCACATTTCAGTTTTGTGTAAACCCAACTCCACTAGTGTCCTCAAAATTAGAAAGCTGGCGGCACTATGCCTGACTCTCCCACTTTAGCCTCCATTAAACATGTCCTAGATGTAGTCTTTCCTTCCCAATGAGCTCTTGCTGTCTCTTACCCAGCTTCTCCAACTTCTTTGTTAGTTCGTCTGTACCTAGGAGGAAATGGAAGACACCCCTGGTGGGACCAACTGATCTCATTCCCTGTGCTTTAAGTCCAGTTGTTCTCCTTGGGTACAATAGCCTTCCTCCCTCCCTTCCTGCTTTTCAAGCCTCTGTAGCCTTTGGTCTCCTTTCCAATCAGAATGAGTTATGAATTCCTAGTTCCCCAAAGCATTTTCTTTTCCACTATCACCTCAGTGCTTCTCTACATGAAAGGAGCTTTGAATTCATTCTTGATTAGTGACTAGGCCATATTCACCTATTTACTGCATACAATACAATGCAATGCCAGGGAACTGGTACATAAGAGGTATCAATCAATTTGGACAAATAAATTAAAAGCAATGCAAGACTAGACTGAAGTAAAATTCCGTAATAGAGAGGCTCATTTTTGTTTCAGGAGTGCCTATTTGTGGAGTCTAGTGGCACAGGCCTGTAGTTTCCACAACTCAGGAGGCTAGAGCAGGATTGCTAGTTCAAGGCCTGTCTGAACTACAGTGAGCTCAAGGCCAGCCTAGGCAACTTTGTGAGAACCTGTCTCAGAATAGTAAAAACAGGTCTGAGGATATAAATCTAGCTCAGAAGTAGAGTGTTGTTGAGCATCTGAGAGACCATAGGTTTGATTCCAGTACCTCACCACCCCCAACCCCAATGTTTACTTTCTTTCCCTCTTTCAGAGAATTACCTTATATTTGTTAGGTGAAGAGTGCAAATGCACAAAACAGTTCTCACAAAAGAGCATGGTGGTGCACGCCTTTAATCCCAGCACTCGGGAAGTAGAGGCAGATAGATCTCTGTGAGTTTGGTGTTTGAGGCCAGCCTGGTCTACATAGTAAAATCCTTTCTCAATAAATAAATAAATTTCCCTTGGGAATTTCTAGACTTGAAATATAATATAAGCCACATATATAATTTATATTTTGCACATTTAAAAAAAGAAACAAGTGATATTTTTAATCATATATTTTATTTAACTCAATATACCTCAAATATTCCCACATGTAAAAAATATTTCAACATATAAAAAATATTAAAGTTACTATTAGTGCTAGGTAGTGAATATAGACAAAATATTAAAGTTACTATTAGTGCTAGGTAGTGAACTCAAGGCCACAGCTTTGTACATGAAGTACATTGTACTACCCGTGAGAAACATCCCCAACAACAAAATACTAAAATCATTAATACAATATTTTACTTTTTTTTTTTTTACTTTGAAATTAGATGTGTAATAACAGCACATTTCAAGGCATTTGTAAGTCACAAGATTGGTGGCTGATACAGGGTCTCAATGAAGCTGGAGCTCACTGTTTTAGCTAGAGAAGCTAGTCAGTGAACCCAGGGATCCATCTGTCTCCATCCCCAGCTTTGGAATTACAGAAACATGATGGCTTCTATTTGGATGCACTGCCCACTGTAGCTGCGTGGAGCTTCGAGTTTATAGTCTTCTATGGTCAAAAAATATCAAGTTGGTTTTTATCTGTGAGGAATTCTTTTTTGTTTTCATTATTTTTTTTAGTTAGTATACAAAGTAATGGGTTTCATTATAACTTTTCTTTTTTCTGAGTGAGGGTCTCATTTATCCTGAACTGACCTTGAACTCCTTGTAGAGAATGACCCTGAATTTCTAATGTTCTTGTCTTCACTTCCCAAGTGCTGGCATTGCAGGTGGTATACCACTACACTTGCTCTATGGAATGCTAGGAATGGAACCCTGGATGTTGCACATTGCTAAGAACTGTTCCTGCCTTCCCCCCCAACCCCCCCCCCCCCCAGCCATTTTCATACGTATAAACCTTTGTTCTTATTGCCTTCATTTGTGTGTATGTGTGGTCTATGCATATATGTGTGCAGGTGTATTCACCTGTGTCTGAACATGTGGAAGCCAGAGACTGGCATCCAGTATCTTCCCCTATCTTCTCTGCCTTATTCATTGAGATCTCGTCTCAATGAAGCTGGAGCTCACTTTTTTGGCTAGACTGGTTAGTCAGCGAACCCCAGGGATCCACTTGTCTCCATCTCCAGCTTTAGGATTACAGAAATATGAAGGCACTCCTGGCTTCCATTTGGATGCTACGGATCCAAACTCAGATCCTCATGCTTGCTCAGCAAACACTTTACCTTTTGAACCACCTTCCTAAGTCCCTGCTTTAGTGTTTCAGTATTATTTTAGAGATTAGGACAGAGAGGAGCCTGGCAGTAGGCACATGCCTTTAATCTCAGCCCCCAAGTGGCAGAGGCAGGTAGATCTCTGAGTTTGAGGCTAGCCTAGTCTACGAATGAGTTCCAGGACAGCTAGGGATACAGAAAAAAACCCTGTCTCGAAAAGCAAAACAAAAAACAAAAATCAAAACAAAACCCAAAAAATTCCCAAACACACAAAACAAAAACAACAACAACAACAAAACAAACACTGGGAAACACCAAGAAAAGACATTGTATCAAACAACCACAGATAAAACTAGGGGATGAACATCTAGGTTCATACTAAAAGTGGGAAAAAGGGTCTCTGTTCTTCACATTGCCTGCTTTAACAGGCTCATTGGGACTGCTTACAAAACAGTAGACCCAGAGATTTAGCAAAGAATCAAATCAAAAGGTCTGGCCACATTATCTTCTGCAAAAAGTAACAGCAATCTTTTCAGGGGATCTTTCACCTTTTTGAAAAACTAGGATGTAGTATAAAAACAACCATCCTGTTCTTAGAGACCAAGATAACTTTTAAGTTTTTTCTGTTGAAATGAAGATACTTATTTAGCAACTTTTGCTTAAGTTCTTTGAGACAGGGCTTCTCTGTGTAATAGCCCTGGCTGTCCTGGAACTCACTCTGCAGAGCAGGCTGGCCTCAAACTCAGAGATCTGCCTGCTTCTGCGTCTGGAGTGCTGTGACTAAAGGCATGTGCCACCTAGAAATGTTTAAAGTAGAGAGTGTCAAAAAAAAAAAAACAAAACAAAACAAAAAACCAAACACCTGCGGTAGTCATAAGCTCATAGGGAATGGCACTATTAGGAGGTATAGCATTGCTGGAGGAAGTGCATCATTGTGGAGGTGGGCTTTGAGGGCAATATATATTCAAGCCATGCCCACTGTCTCAGTTCACTTCCTGTTGCCTGAGGGACCAAGACAGCTCCTTCTCCACTCTCAGTTCCTTCTCCAACACCATGTTTGTCTGCATGTCACCATGTCCCACCATGATGATAACGGACAAAACTTCTAAAATTGTAAGTCACACAACTAAATATTTTTCTTTATAAGAGTTATCGTCAATCTTACTAAAAGCAATCTACAGATTCAATACAATCCCCATCAAAATCCCAACACAATTCTTCACAGACTTGGAAAGAACAATACTCAACTTCATATGGAAAAACAAAAAACCCAGGACAGCTAAAAGAATCCTGTATAATAAAGCAACCTCTGGAGGCATCACCATCCCTGACCTCAAGCTCTACTATAGAGCTACAGTAATAAAAACAGCTTGGTACTGGCATAAAAACCAACATACGGACCAATGGAATTGAATTGAAGACCCTGACATTAATCCACACACATATGAACACCTGATTTTTGACAAAGAAGCCAAAACTATACAATGGAGAAAAGAAAGTATCTTCAACAAATGGTGCTGGCATAACTGGATGTCAACATGTAAAAAAATTACAAATAGATCCATATCTGTCACCATGCACAAAACTCAAGTCCAAGTGGATCAAAGACCTCAACATAAATCCAGCTACACTGAACTTGATAGAAGAGAAAGTAGGAAGTACTCTTGAACGCATTGGCACCAGAGATCACTTCCTAAATATAACACCAGTAGCACAGACACTGAGAACAACAATTAATAAATGGGACCTCTTGAAACTGAGAAGCTTTTGTAGGGCAAAAGGCACAGTCAATAAGACAAAAAGACAGCCTACAGAATGGGAAAAGACCTTCACCAACCCCACATCTGACAGAGGACTGATCTCCAAAGATATAAAGAACTCAAGAAACTAGACATCAAAATACTGAACGATCCAATTAAAAAATGGGCTAAAGAGCTAAACAGAGAATTCTCAAAAGAAAAATCTCAAATGGTTGAAAGACAATTAATTGAGGAAATGCTCAACATCCTTAGTCATCAGAGAAATGCAAATCAAAACGACTCTAAGATACCACCTTACACCTGTCAGAATGGCTAGGATCAAAAACACTAATGACAGTCTATGTTGGAAAGGATGTGGAGCATCCCACTGTTGGTGGGAGTGCAAACTTGTACAACCACTGTGGAAATCAGTATGGTGGTTTCTCAGAAAATTGGGAATCGATCTACCTCAAGACCCAGCCATACCACTCTTGGGCATATACCCAAGGAATGCTCAATCATACTACAAAGATACATGCTCAACTATGTTCATAGCAGCATTATTTGTAATAGCCAGAACTTGGAAACAACCTAGATGCCCATCAACTCAAGAATGGATTAAGAAAATGTGGTATATATATACAATGGAGTACTACTCAGCAGAGAAAAATAATGACATCATGAAATTTGCAGGGAAATGGATGGAACTAGAAATATCATCCTGAGTGAGGTAACCCAGACTCAGAAGGACAAACACGGTATGTACTCACTCATAAGTGGATACTAGTTATAAAGCAAAGGACAATCAGACTGTAACCCACAGATCCAGGGAGGCTACCTAACAGGAGGGATCCTAGGATGACTGTGGCTTATAATAAGTTTTGGTTTTACGCAATCACTGGGCAAGCTTTAATGAAACATTTCACCAGCAGGATAAAAATTTGTATTGTATCAAGCTGATGAAAGAAAATGCTGGCCATACTTTCAGGAGCGGAGGCTAAAATCTTTTTAGATTATGGATTAGCCTATAGAAAAATGTCTGCCATAAATCCAACAGTGAAGGGGAAGATGAATAGGAAGCTCACTTACACAACTTAAGTAAAACATAGCTCTCTGAACGGATGAAAATAGGTTTCTTCTGTATCCCAGAATCTAATCAATATTTATATGTACAACTCAGCTATTATTTGGCTTAAAAGGGCTTATTGGGAAATGTTATCATTTATACTATTTTCTACAGAGAAAATATTTTACTGTTTAAAATTACACTGGACTTTTAAACTATAACCTGTTTTTATGTTCAGGCAAAAAAAAAAAAAAAAAAAAAAAAAAAAAGAGTTGCCGTGGTCATGGTGTCTCTTCAGAGCAACAGAAACCCTAACTAAGACAAACCCTGTCAAGAAAAACCACGTAGACAATGAGTTCCCAATAAACCTGAATTTGGGCCAACAAAAGGCCACAAAGGAGAAATAGCACCAATGTCTTTGAACAATAGCTAGTTAATTAAATCTGGGGAGGCGGGCACTGTTAATCACTGAGTCTAGATTTTCCTCTGAATTTCACAGAGTACACACTACACAACAATGTGTCATAAAATACATGTTTGTTTTTTCTTCCACATACAGTATAGAACAAGCTACCACCAGAAACAAATCAATACAAACAAAAAAATCTCAGCAGTGGGGAGCACACATTTTGTAAAATTCTGTCAAACAAGGAACTGAGCAGGTGGTGGGCAAATCTAATGAGGAAGAATTAAAGAACAAATTATAAATATTAATAATTCAGAAAAGATACTGTAAATTCTGAAAAGAAAATTTTAACTTTTTCTTTTTGAGACAGTTTCTCTACATAGCCCTGGCTGTCTTAGAACAAACCAGGCTGGCCCTGAACTCAGAGATCCGCCTGCCTCTGCCTGCCGAGTGCTAGGATTAAAAGCGTGTGCCACCATGCCTGACATTTTTTTATTTAAAAAAAAAAGTATCGTGTGTGTGTGTGTGTGTGTGTGTGTGTGTGTGTGTGTGTGTCTCAGAGGACAACTCGCACAGATCTGATCTCGCTTTCCACTGTCTGACTTCAAAGGATTGAACTCACATTACTGGATTTTGTGGCAAGCACTCACACCTGCACCTGCTGAGTCATCTCCCAGGCCCTTGCTTAGTAAATGAATTTAAACTTCATTTTTAATTTTTAAAATGATTTATTTATGCTTATGTATATGAGTGTTTTCCCTCCATGTATATATGTGTACCACATGAATGCCTGGTGCCTGAGGTAGTCAGAAGAGGGCGCTGGATTCCCTGGAACTAGTTATGGATGGTTGGGAGCCACTATGTTGGTTCAGGGAATGGAACCAGGGTCCTCTGCAAGAGCAACAAGTGCTCTTAAATGCTGAGCCACCCCACCCCTGCTCCCAAGTTTAAACATCATTAAGGAAAGCATTTTCATGGCAATCTTGGCAATGGAAGGGCATCTGATGCCATCTGGCAGCAATGTTTATGGAGACATACTGACATAAATGTTCAGAGGAGAGATGCAGCAGTGTGGGCATGAGCTATCTGGGGAGATTTCTGTAAGAGGTGATCTCTAAATGGTTAAAAGCACAAAGGACATGCTTACTTAATTATGGACAACATATAGCTTTAGGGCAGAGCAAACAGGCGGCCAATCAACATGGAAATACAAAAAACAAAACTCAGAATGAATAAAGTTGTTACTAGGGTTCTAGACTGAACATTCCATGGACTAATAAGCTTAATATGAAACAAAGTAACCTCTGCCCCAGCATAAGGATGGGGAAAAAGTGACTTAAGGGCAACTCATGGGCCAGGCAGGTGGTGATAAAGAAAACAAACTCCAAAATAATGTTCAAGGGCATTCCACAGTAACAGCTCTAGAAAATTGCCAAATGGTGGTGGTAGTGGTACATGCCTTTAATCCCAGCATTCAGGAGGCAGAGGCAGGGATCTCTGAGTTTGAGGCCAGCCTGGTCTACAAAGTGTGTTCCAGGCCATTCAAGGCTGTTGTGAAATAATCTTTTTTGTACACTGTAAAGATGTGTTGCTCTTATTGGTTTAATAATTATCTAGGCAGGAAGAGGTTAGGTAGGCCTCTTGAACAGGGAGAAAGCAGAATGCCCCGGGAGGGCCCCCCCCACCCCTCCCCACCCCCCACCCCTCCCCACCCCCCACCCCTTCCCACCCCCCACCCCGCACCTTTAATCCCAGCACTCAGAGGCAGAGCCAGGCGGATCTCCGTGAGTTCAAGCTCAGCCTGGGCTACAGAGTGAGTTCTAGGAAAGGTACAAAGTTACACAGAGAAACCCTGTTTCAGGGGAAAAAAAAAAAAGGAGGGCAAAGTTGCCAGGAGACTCGGGGAGAAGCAAGATGAACATGCCATGTTGAAAAAAGGTACCCAGCCACGTGGTAGAACATAGATAAGAAATGTGGATTAATTTAAATTGTAAGAGGTAGTTAGTAACAAGCCTAAGCTATTGACCAAGCATTTATAATTAATAATAAGTGTCTGTGTGGTTATTTGGGAGTTGGCTGGTGGGATAGAAAGCTCCACCTACACAGGGCTACAGGGAGAAATCCTGTTTTGAAAAACAAACAAAAAGAACAGCTCATAGAAAACACGTTGAGGGGTTTCAGTTGTCCACAAATTACCTCAGAATATAGGTCTACAAGGCCACAGAGCCATGGCAACCTCAGGCTGCCTAACTGAAAGTCTACTCAGTTTCCTTCTACTATACCCCCAGCAAATGGCCATCCTAATTTCCAGAGGCAACCATCACATCACTAATGTATGCTACTGACCTTTAAAAAAAAAAAAGAATCTGTCTCTGTGTCCCTCCTGCCTCTGGGTTCAACTCTTGTCTTCCAGAGAAACACTAACTTCACTACCAGTATCCCAAGACTGGGATCTTACTTACAACTACGGCTTCTTTCCAAGCTGTCCCCTCTCCAAACAAGAGTCAGTCAAACAGCCATTTAACAAACACTAACAACATGCTAAGGACTGGGGAATTCAACACGAATAATAAAGCCTCTTCAAGGGCTTAAGTCTTTTGAAGAAAAACAAAAACTTAACTAATTCAAAATAAGTTGTAGAATGACATAAGCCCTGGTGGTCAACTTCACTCACAATGGGAAAACTGAGAAAAGCTTCCCAAAGGACACATTACTTGATCTTTGTCTAATGGCCCCCTAAGCTCAGGAACAAAAGAGATCTAAAAAAAAAAAAAACCTACATTATTTTGCAGAGTCCCAGGTAGGTCTGCTGCTCATCCATCCCAGAAAGTAACAGCTGTTCAGGGGGTGGGGCTTGAAAACAAACTATATTTGGCAGCAGACAGCAATGATGAAAGCTACTCCTGGGAGAGCTTCACAAATAGGACGGATGCTTTTCCAGGCATAAACTTCTCCTTCCCCTAACATCCCTGAGGGAGCTAAGGAGTAAGGACTATTAGAATAGATGATAAAAACTGAGCTACAGAAAAGTAGTCTGAGCTGGAGTAGGTTTCCAATCCAGATCTTGTCTTGCTAGCAGCCTCCCGAATATCATTCTGAGTTTGTGGAGGAACCCTGAAAGGGGCAGGGAGGATGGTGAAACAATGAACAAAAAAGTACCTGAGATCCAAGGAAATGACTTGGGCATCAAGGAAGAAAACTCAGGAGCTACAACAAAATGACTGTAGCAGGTAAAATATAGCAATTCCCTAAGGCTTTTGAGAGACAAAAACAAGAATCAGCTTTGGGGGCTGGAGAGATGGCTCAGAGTTTAAGAGCACTTGTTCCTCCTACAGAGGACCTAGGTTTGGTTCCCAGCACCCACCCGGCAGCTCAAAACTGCCTGTAACTCTAGTTCCAGGAGAGCTGGTGTCCTCTTCTAGCCTTCATGGGCATGTGATACACATACATGTAAAAAAAACACTAATATATATGGTGATATTTTATTTGTACTGAAATGTGATTTTATTTGTATGTTAATAAAAAAAGTTGCCTGGAGGTCAGAGCTAATAGCAAGCCATAGCAGAAGCTAGGTGGTGGTGGTGCATGCCTTTAATCCCAGAAAGCGAGCCTTTAATCCCAGGGAGTGAGGCAGAAAGCGGAAAGATATATAAGGCGTGAGGACCAGAAACTAGAAGCATTTGGCTGGTTAAGCTTTCAGGCTTTGGAGCAGCACAGTTCAGCTGAGATTCATTCTGGATGAGGACTCAGAGGCATCCAGTCTGAGGAAACAAGATCAGCTGAGAAGTTGGCCAGGTGAAGTTAGCTATGACTTGTTCTGTCTCTCTGACCATCCAGCATTTCACTCCAATAACTGGCCCCAGGTTTGATTTTATTAATAAGACTCTAAGATTCCTGCTACAAATATGCATTAAAATTTAATAATAAAAAAAAGAGTATTTGTAACACACACACACACACACACACACACACACACACACACACACACAGAAGGGTTGGAGAGATGGTTCAGCTGTTAAGAGCACTCTAGAAGAGGACGCAGGTTCAACTTCCAGGACCTACTTCCAGCACCACCGGCTGGAACTCCAGTTCTAGGGCATCTGGTGCCCTCTTCTGTCCTCTGCAGCAAGTAGCACACAGACACATATGCAGGCAAAACACCCATCCATACACGTAAGACAACAAAAAGAAAGAAGAATCATGTTTTAAGGCTGGACACGGTGGTCCATATCAGCGATCCTAGCACTTGGGAGAGTGGGAGGTAGGAGAATTAGGCATTCAAGATCACCTGCAGCTATACAGTGAGTTAGAGGTCAGCCTGGACTCTGAGACCCTAAATAAAAACAAGCACACATACAAGCATACAAACAACAGCAGCAAAAGCTAGATTTTAGCTTGGGCTCTAGTTCTGCAATTTAACAATCACATTCTCTCAGCAAATCACTTCAGATTCTGCTTGATGATTTACTAGCTTGAAACATGGGTAGAAATCCCTGCCCTATCTTGTATAGTAGTTTGGCTGGGTTTTGTTTGTTTTGGTTTTTTGAGACCGGGTTTCTCTGTGTATCCATGACTGTCCTAGAACTCACTCTGTAGACCAGGCTGGCCTCAAACTCACAAAGATCCACCTGCTTCAGACTCCTGAGTGCTGGGATTAAAGGCGTGCGCCACAACCATCGGGCTTTAGCTGTTTTTTGTTTTTTGGGTTTTTTTTTTTTAGAATGCTTTATTATTTTTACTTAGTGTATATGAGAGAGGGAAGAGGGAGGGAAGGAGAGGGAGAGGGAGAGGGAAAGGGAGAGAGAAGGGGAAGGAGAGGGGTAGGGAAGGGAAGGAAGCAGAGAGAAAGGAGAGGGGGAGAGGGGGAGAGAGGGAGAAAGGGAAAGGAGGAGGAGTGGGGGAGGGAAAGCAAGCATGCAGGTGTGTACATGCCGACTGTGCGTATGTAGAGGTCAGGGGGCAACTAGAGTGGGTTCTCTCCTGCTACCACCTGGGATACAAGAATCAAACTTGGGTCATCAGGTTTATTTTCAAGGGCCTCTACTCACAGAGCCACCTCACCAGCCCATTTTGTTGTTGTTTATCAGTGACAGGCATTAAACCCACACCTTTGCACATGGTGTGCACTAGGCAAGCACTCTTCCCCTGAGCCATGCCCCCTGTTCTCATAGCACTTTGCTTTTACTTTGTAGTGCTGGGCCCTGCTTGTCACCAGGAAGTACTCTAGTGCATGTCTAGCCAAGAAAAATCCTTTTTTGGGTAATGGTTATCAAGTATAAACTGTAAGTAATTTAAGTATTGATGCTAGAAATGAAAAGAACATTATCTGAAATTTAGAAACAGGAAACAGTTTGCTCCAAGTGTGTTAATTTGAGCTAACTCTTCTTCGAATGTGAAAAACTAGACTTGAGCTCCTAAACTACAGACAGCAAGAGATTCCCAAGAGCACTTAGACTACATAGGTTGGTAGGCAGCATCCCTGCTACTCCTGAGTGTAGAACAGATCTTCTTACAGGAATCCCTGTGCTTCCCAGGGAGCACACTGCAAAATCTAGAGACAAATTTGGGTATCTACTAAAAGGTGCTACTATAGAGGCTCAGGATACCTGATGTGATGGTTATTCTTGGTTGTCAACTTAACTATATCTGCAATTACTTAAAACCCAAAATGGCTGGGTACACCTGTGAGGGATTTTTGCTTAATTAAATCATTTGAAGTGGGATAATCCACTTCTAATCTGGGTTTTTGACTAGGAAGATACACCTTTAATCCAGATCTTTTGAGATGGGAAGACCCACCTCTACTCTGGGCCACATCTTCTGCTGGAAGCCTATATAAAGAACATGGAATAAGGAAACTTCTTTCTTCACCTGCTTGCTCTCACTCAATAGCAAGTCCATTGCCTTACTGGCATTACAGCCTACTTCTTCAGGATTCCAGTGTATACTGAAGAGCAGCTGAAACACCCAATCTCATTGACTAAACAAATACTGGATTCTTGGGCTTTCTGTTCCTAGGCAGCTAGTCTAATAAATCCCCTTTATAGAGAGAGATCTATAACTTCTGTTACTCTGGAGAGCCCTAATAACTCATCTGACAGGGGGCTGGAGAGATGGCTCAGAGGTTAAGAGCACTGACTGCTCTTCCAGAGGTCCTGAGTTCAATTCCCAGCAACCACATGGTGGCTCACAACCACCTTGAATGAGATCTGGTGCCCTCTTCTGCCCTGCAGTCACATATGCTGTATACATAATAAATAAATGAATAAAAAAAATAATAATAATAACAACTCATCTGACACTCTATAATACACAGAACAGTCCTCCTCACCACACAATGAATAAACTGGCCTAAAATGCCAATAGTCCCTGATGAAAACTCTCAATAAGGAGAACAGGACTAGTGTTTTTCCACTTGGTGGTAACATGGGCTGGGCTGCCAACCTACATTAGTAAAGAACAAAATTGTATTCAGTTGGAGAGAAACATAAGCCTTATCTATCAACTCCATCATTTTCTGGCATGCCATAAACACTTCTTTTTAAACCTCCCGTGGCTTCCTGAAACACTACATGCTTCTATTACTCAACAATAACCCCAGTATGTTTCCTTAACACAGCATTCTCTAGGGAGTCATTTCAATTTTCTTTCATGCCCATGCTTTATCCCCAAAACATACAATATATTTAATATACATGCTTCTGCTTATACTTGCCAAGCATCTGTTTGTTACCCTTTTCAGTCAGCACTCAACCAATGAACCCACTAGTCAACATACAGTGAAACAACTAAAATTATTTATATTTAACTAGGTGTTCTTCTATCTTATTTACCCATTTCCCTCTCATACAAGTCACCAATATCCTAAATCTTCAGTTTTATCATTCTTGCTTTTTTTATGTGAGTACACGTTGTATATATGTACACCAGAGAACCTCTGACCTCATTACTAAGCACCACCCATTGTTTTTAAAAAAAATCTCCAGATACTAATTTTGTTACTTTATGTACTTAGCATTTAGAATCAAGGCTTGCCATTAATTACATTAAAATCACAAGCTGATTTTTAAGGCATACATGATTAGTAGCACCACTCTTTTACTATAAGTTTAAAGATTGATAGGCTATAAATATTTGCACAGCAGTAAAGCATGAGCTAATTTTATCTAACCCTGTTTAAAAAAAAAAAAAATGAAAGTTTTTTTTCTCCCTACCGTGAAGGAATTCTTCCTGGATGAAATTATAAATATGTATAGATTACATTTAATAAAGAAAGATAAAACATCTAAAACTGTAGAATTATAGAATGCATTGGCATGTAGCATATCGACCAATATTCTATCAATAATTATATACAGCCTTTTCAAAGATGAAGTTGCAGGCTGAGGATGTGTTCTGTATTTATTGAGGGTTCTTGGCTCTTACCAGCACTAAGTGTAAATGGCTTTGATGGCCAGTTTTGTTTAAATGCAGTCAGCCTACTTTATTCATTGTTAATGCTTTGATGAAAAGTTTTTATATGCAGTAGATCTATGAAAGTACTGTTCATACTAATCAGAATTAAATTTGTGTACAGCAAGTTTTTATTTTTATTTTTTGGTTTTATTGAGACAGGGTTTCTCTCTGTGGCCCTGGCTGTTCTGGAACTCACTCTGCAGACCAGGCTATCCTCAAACTCACAGAGATCTACCTGTCTCTGCCTCTCAAGTTCTGGAATTAAAGATGTGGGCCACCACTACAGACCAGTTTTTAAATGAATGTAAATTACACTAAATCTTTCCTTTTTACAATCTATACTTAGAGACCCTTTTGTAAGCTAAATAAAGTTGTAGTGCGAAAGAATTAAAATAATTTATTACTAACTGTGTTTAGAAGTTAAAGGACAACTTTCGGTCAGGCGTCAGTTCTCTCCTTCAACAATGGGTTCCAGTAATCGAGCTCAGGTTTATTAAGCTGACACTTCAGTTCCAATCCAAATATTTGTTGCATACATTATAAAAAGATTGGGCCCAGGCATGGGAATGAAGCCCTTTAATCTCAGCACTTGGGTGGCAGGGGCAGGTGGATTTCTGTGGGGGCCAGCATGGTCTACAGAGTGAATTCCAGGCCAGCCAGAGCTACACAATAAGACCCTGTCTCAATAAACAAACTAACTAAAATAAAGTGTTGTTTTTTTTTTTTTAAATTTTTATTTATTTATTTATTTATTTATTTATTTATTTATTTATTTTTTTCGAGACAGGGTTTCTCTGTGTAGCTTTGCGCCTCTCCTGGAAATCACTTGGTAGCCCAGGCTGGCCTCGAACTCACAGAGATCCGCCTGGCTCTGCCTCCCGAGTACTGGGATTAAAGGCGTGCGCCACCACCGCCCGGCTCTAAAATAAAGTTTTAAAAAAATATAACATCAAAGCCAGGCATAACGGTGCACACCTTTAATCCTAGCACTGGGAGGCAGAGGCAGACAGGTTGCTGAGTTAGAGGATAGCCTGGTCTACAAAGTGAGTCCAGGACAGTCAGGGCTACACAGAGAAACCTTAACTCAAAACAATTATATATAGAGAGCCAATTCAGATTCCTCTCCTTTTCTTCTTTTTAAAATGTTACTTTTTATTATTTTGTTTTTGTTGTTTGCTTTTAAGACAGGTTTCTTTATATAGCCCTGACTGTCTTGGAACTCACTATGTAGATCAGGCTGGCTCTGAACTCACAGAAATCCACCTGCCTCTGCTGGGAAAAAAGTCATTACCATCACACCCAGTCTTTTTTATTTATTTTATTTTGTTTATTTATTTATTTTGGTTTTTCAAGACAGGGTTTCTCTGTGTAACAGCCCTGGCTGTCTTAGAACTCGACCTGTAGGCCAGGCTGGCCTCAAACTCACAGAAATCTACCTGCCCCTACCTCCCAGGCGCTGGGATCAAAGGTGTGTGCCACCACTGCCAGCTATTTTTTTTTCAGTATTTCTTTTTTTTAATTTACTATGTGCATGTCTGTAGACATGGATGTGTACATATAATGAGTGCCCCGGGAGGCCAGAGAATGGTGCTGAGAACTGAACTTAATGACTTTGTAGCTATGAGCACTTCCTGCTCTTTAAGAGGACCCAAGTTCAAATCCCAGCACCTTTGTGGCAGCTTATAACCAACTGTAACATCAGTCCCAGGGGATCCAACACCCTCTTCTGGCCTTCAATGCTACTATATGCATGTGGTACATAGACACACATGTAGGTAAAACACCTGTAAACATAAAATGAAAAACAAATAAAAACAGAAATACCAAAAGGGCTGTCACTCTACACGTGTTCTAATGGTTTTTTCATTTTTCAGGGCTCAATGAAACCTTGTGGTAATCTCTATTTTGTAGAGTACACACAGCAACTACAAGTGTCTTATCTCAGATGACAGAGTGAAGCATGAGCAGGGTACACACATGAAACTCACCAAGATAGCTAAGCTGTGGGATGATGGCTCTTTTGAAACTCTTGGTATCATGTGAGCATCTCATGCACTGTGACCTAAAGGTACATATCTCTACTAGTCATATATGCCAATATCTGAGGGAGCTAAAGACCAGTGTGGTCTGGAACTTGAGCAAGCTCAAGGACAAAGGTCAGCTTCTTTTCCACTATGATCCAGATTATTCCTTAGTTCCCTTGACAGAAAATCATTTCCAGAGGCCACATAGAGGCAGAGCTGAAAATGGGAAATGGGAACCA
This sequence comes from Peromyscus eremicus, assembly GCF_949786415.1. Taxonomy (NCBI): domain Eukaryota; kingdom Metazoa; phylum Chordata; class Mammalia; order Rodentia; family Cricetidae; genus Peromyscus; species Peromyscus eremicus. Next base: position 98,083,517 of record NC_081416.1, on the reverse strand, counting down.
AATAACACGGATTTAACCCTACCCTGCCTAGCTGTGTTCCCGCAGGCCTCAACTTTCTGTGCTTTTATCTAATGCCCCACTGTTACAGAAATAAAGTGAGGTGGCACAGCTGGGTGGTGAGGGCACACACCTTTAATCCCTGTACCCAGGAGGCAGAAGCAGGTGGATCCATCAGCCTGGCCCACAGAGGGAGTTCTAGGTCAGCAAGGGCTACATAGAGAAATCCTGTCTCGAAAAACCAAAATGAATAAATTAATTAAATGAGATAGCACAGTAGTTGGCTACAGACACCTAACCATCTTTGGCAATATTACAAATCTAAACATATACTGCAGGAAAAAAAAGCACTTAGTGAATATGACTGAAAATCATAAAGTAAAATTACCTAATGGTTTTATCACTTGAGCAAATTATTCCAATTTTCTATTTCAGTTACTTATCTCTGACTGAAGAAAGCACTACTCACTAAATTATTCTAAGGTTTCACTGAGTTTATACATGTAAAGTACTTAAAACATTAAGAACTTAGGCCAGCGGTGGTGGCACACGCCTTTAATCCCAGCACTGGGAGGCACAACCAGGCGGATCTCTGTGAGTTCGAGGCCAGCCTGGTCTACAGAGTGAGTTCCAAGAAAGGTGCAAAGCTACACAGAGAAACCCTGTCTAAAAAAAAAAAAAAAAAAAAAAAAAACTTGGTATGGTGGTGCCTACTTGTAACCTCACAGTAGGGAGACTGAGGCAGGAATGTCTCAAGTTCATAGCCAACCTGGACCAGTCTGACTGGTTTATGTTCTTCAAGTTCACTACATGATATGTGATCGTCTGTGTCACTTTTCTGTCAATTACTGAAAGGGGAATACTGATTTCTCCAACTACTATAGAACTGCCTATTTCTCCCTTCAGTCCTATCAATTTTTGTTTCCCATATTTTGGGCTCTTTTGTCATGTACATATTTATAATTTTATCTTCTTGCTATATTGTACTTTCATTAACATATACAATAATCATATAAACATGTTATCACATGTAATCTTTATTTAAGCCTATGTTATTTGACATTAGTATAGCCATCCCACCTTCCTTCCTTTGTTCTTTTTTTTAAAGATTTATGCCAGGCAGCGGTGGCGCATGCCTTTAATCCCAGCACTTGGGAGGCAGAGGTAGGCAGATCTCTGTGAGTTCGAGGCCAGCCTGGGCTACAGAGTGAGTTCCAGGACAGGCTCCAATACTACACAGAGAAACCCTGTCTTGAAAAACAAACAAACAAACAAACAAACAAACAAAACAAAACAAACAAACAAACAGACAGATTTATTTATGATATATACAGTGTTCTACCTGTATGCCTGCATGCCAAAAGAGGGCATCAGATCTCATTATATATAGCTGTGAGCTACCATGTGATTGTTGGGAATTGAACTCAGGACCTCTGGAAGAGCAGCTAGTGCTCTTAACCTCTGAGCCACCTCTCTAGGTCCCCAACTTCCTTTCATTTTAAAAACATTTTGTTTTTAGCCAGGAGGTTGTAGCACACCCCTTTAATCCCAGCACTCAGGAGGCAGAGGCAGGTAGATTTCTTGAGTTCAAGGCCAGCCTGGTCTACATAGTGAGTTCCAGAACAGCCAAAGCAAACAGTGAGACTCTGTCTCAAAACAAAAGAAAAAACAAGAAAGGAGTCTCATGTTTTATCCTTGTTTTCATATACCAAATCACTTGCTCTTTAGACACACATACATGTATATCCCACAAACTACTTATCATTCCATATGGAAAATTCATTGCTACTGTTTTTATCTGCCTACATGTGCCCTGGGTCAAACTGGACCCTAGGACACTTACAAAGGGTCTCTGGATGACTAAAGTGCCATGTGTGGTGGTACACACCTGTAATCCTAGTATTTGGGAGGTAAAGACAGAAATATCAGGAGTTCAAAATCATTCTCACCTACTTAATGAGTGCAAAGCCTTCCTGGGTTACAGATTCTGTCTCAAAGAACATTTTTAAAAAAATGAGGCTGGGTGGTGACGCACGCCTTTAATCCCAGCACTCGGGAGGCAGAGCCAGGTGGATCTCTGTGAGTTCCAGGCCAACCTGGTCTACAGAGCGAGATCCAGGAAAGGCGCAAAGCTACACAGAGAAACCCTGTCTTGAAAAAAACCAAAAATAAATAAATAAATAAATGAGAAGTGGCTTACGTTGTAAGAACGGGGGTGCCTCTGTTTCCACTGTACCAGGAGCAGCTGGGCCACCACCAAGGTAGCAATGAGGATAAGGACCATTTCGGCATGCATGGCTTCGTGGCCACGATGTTTGGCATGCATACGTGCATGCTCGACCCTGAAAGCCAAAAAGACAGGGTAAGTCAAGGAAGGGATGGTGTGGTGGTAAAGGAACAGTGTTTCCTAGGGTATCCCTCTAGCCTATAGCTCAGAACATGGCCCTGGGTTTTTCATTTATTTATTTATTTGTTTGCTTGCTTATTTATTTATCTGTTTGTTTGTTTATTTTTGAGGCAGAGTATTTCTACAAAGCCCTGGCTGTCCTAGAACTCACTATGTAGACTAAGTTGGCCTCAAACTCAAATATCTGCCTGCCTCTGCCTCCTGAGTGCTGGAATTAAAGGTGTACATCACCACCCCCAGCAGCCCTGGGTTTTTCTTTTCTTTTCTTTTTTAAAGATTATGTATACAGCGTTTTTTGTTTTTTTTTTTTGCCTGCATGCCAGAAGAGGGCACCAGATCTCATTTCAGATGGTTATGAGCCACCATGTGGTTGCTGGGAATTGAACTCAGGACCTCTGGGAGAGCAGCTAGTGCTCTTAACCTCTGAGCCATCTCTCCAGCCCCAGCCCTGGGTTTTTCAACTGAAGGGTACCATGAAAACTAGGAGCTAAGACCCATGTTTGAGAAGATGGACATGGGTTAGAATAGAGGCTCTCCGGGTTCTATTTACAAAGCACAGCTATTAGGATTAGAGATGAATGATGTGCTGCTTGCCCCTCGTGGCAGAAACATAAGAAACCTTCCTTGAATCAAGAAGGAAATGCCAGGAGAAGCTTGTGTCACTGCCCATTTCAACCCTATTTCAACCTTGTCACTAGATGGAGAAAGCAGAGTTTATAGTCAGACTCTTAGCACTTATCACACCACGAAACAGTGTAACATTTAAGTGTGCTGATTCTAGAGTCTTGCTTTATTCATCATTCTCTTTGCCAGGGCTAGCGAGCAAGTTTAGGACTAACTAAAGGCTAAAAAATCTGAACTGCTTCAAGTCTATACTAATCCAAACATGTCTTCATCATCAGTATCAAGTAAACACCCTCTTCAAGGGCTCAAAGAAGTTCAATAATCAGACAACTGGACAATATATCTGAAACATTAATCTAAAGCTGGCATTTTCTGGTCTGGGCTGTATAAGAAAGATAGTTGAGTACACATTGTAACACTCTGGAGGCAGAGGCAGATGCATCTCTATGAAGTTGAAGCTAGCCTGTCTAAAACGCATTTGTGAGGCCTTGTCTAAAAACATATATACATATTTTACAATGAAACAAAAATATACCTACTTACAGCTTTAATCCATTGTACCTAATCCTAAACTCTGTGAAAACAAAGGACACAGCCACACCTCATTCCCAATGCCGAACCTTTAATATTTAGGATTGCATTAAAGCAACAAACAGAAAAATTGTTCCTGTTTCTATCACCATTTTCCTGTGCCCTTTCAGGTTAACAGTCCTAACCTATCTTTCTTTCTTTCATTTTCTTTTCTTTTCTTTTTTTTTTTTTTTTTTTGAGACCACAACTTACTATGTAGGCCAGGCTGGCCTTGAACTCACAGAGACCTAACTGCCTTTGCCTCCAGAGTCCTAGAATTAAAGGTGTGCACCACCATGCCCAGCCTGGTCGTAATCTTTTAAATCATTGTTCATGTAAAATGATGTAAACAACATTAATCCTGGTTTCTTTCTCTTACATATGATCCAGTTAAAAAATCTCCAGAATTTCCGGTGGTGGCATGAAACTTTAATCCCAGCACTTGGGAGGCAGAGACAGGTGGATCTCTGTGAGTTCAAGGCCAGCCTGGTCTACAAAGTGAGTTCTAGGATAGGCTCCAAAGTCACACAGAGAAACTGTCTCGAAAAACCAAAAAACAAACAAACAAATGGAGTGGACTGTCAGGCCTGGTATGACTGGCCTATATCCTAGCTACTTCAGAGGCTAGGGCAGAAGGATGGTAAATTCTAGGCCTGTCAGGGCTACACAGTAAGTTCAAGGTTAGCTTGGGCAACTTGATCAGACTCTGTTTCAAAATAAAAAGTAAAAAGAGGGCTGGAATTACAGCCCAGTGGTATGCTACTTGTTTAACATGTATGAGGCCTAGATTCAATCCTCAATATAAGAAAAAAAGGGGAGTGGTTGTAGTGGGTAGCCATTCCAACCTTGATCTGGAAGTTCCAGCCCCCACTGAGGCTTCGGTAACTGTCACACCTACAAGGCGGGGGCCAAGAGAGGACCCTGAAGACCCGAGATCCGGATGTGCCGTCTCTCTTGGTTCCTGGACTCTGGACGCCGGAGGCAGACCAAGCAGAGTTCTCCAGAGAACACTGCCAGACAGCGGCACCACGCCTTTCCTAGACCCTGCAACCTACCTATCCCTTCATTTGTAAGTTACGCCACTAATAAACCTCCCTTTTAACTACGTGGAGTGGCCTTAATAATTTCACCAATAGGTGGTGATAAGAGGCGGTAAGAAGTTACATAACTTATCCCACATCATATAGCTAGCAAATGGCAAAACTGGCTTCACCACAGGAGGATGCTTAGTACAAGTACCTACTTACTCTAGGACCAAGTGAACTGTTCAGAAGTGACCCAGATACTTGGAAAGGTTTCCAAAAGACCTGTCCAACTGGTCATAAGACACTGCATCCCATAGACAGAGAAGAAAAAGAGTAGTTACATAATTACTGGGTTAGCCTGTGGGACCCGAACTGGCACACTTACCTCCATTGCTCCTCTGGAGAGAGGTCTGACATATCAACCTATAGAAAGACATCACCAGAAAAATGTCATTGACTTAGAACTGTCCCCACCCAAAATAAGGGGCTCATCTACTCATCAATATTTTCAAGGAATTAAAGGAGGAGACTGCACATCTCACAATTTCTACAAAGCCTTTCCCACCACTACTTCACACTGATTTCCCCCATTTTCAGCTGCTAATATGTCTCAGGTTTTATGACTGAATGAATGTTGCATGGCTGAGCTATGTAATCCAAGACTGGGAGTCCTAACTCCCAAGATGTTCATAGGATAATGGACATATTTATTATCAGACTCTGTAAGTCTGATAATTGTAAGAATAAGCTATTGAAGAATGAAAAAGTGGGATTTGACCCAGTCTGGGTTGTTATAAACCAGGGAAAGTTTCTTGGAATAATTGTGAAATATTATCCAGAAATGAGAGGAATGTTCTAGGCAAAGGAAATTACATGGATAGGAAGGGGGGGAAGTTTACAGTATACAAACAATTAAGTATGGCTAGGATAAATATGAGTCAGAATTAGTAAGATATGAAGCTAGATAAAATATTACCATATAGCACCACACGAATGACCAAATAGGAACAGGCAGAACACTAGACCAGAGCAAAGTGATATTTGGCTCCTGCCCTGCTACTGACCTTAGAAGTGCATGACCTTCTAAACTCAAAGCTGATTCTACCTACTGTCTCTCAAATTTGGCATTACTGATATTTGGGGGTGCTTTTTATATGGGGGGGGAGAGAATGTGTCCTGTATATAATCAGTAGCATCCAGAAAGAACATCTATACATTGTCAAATTTATTCTGGGTGACAAAAGTTGCCCCTGTCAAAAACCTCTACTCCACATCCAGGCAGTGGGACCGGGTCCTGTGCTCAGTACATGAGTTGGCTGTTTGAAACCTGGAGCTAATGCAGGGACTCTTGGCTCAGCCTGGGAGGAGGGGACTGGACCTGCCTGGACTGAGTCTACCAGGTTGATCTCAGTTCAGAGATTGGGGGGGGGTAGTCTTTGCCCTGGAGGAGATGGGAATGGGGGGTGGGCTGGGGGGGAAGGGGAGGGGGGGCGGGAGGGGGGAGAACAAGGGAATCCGTGGTTGATATGTAGAATTAAATTATATTGTAAAATAAAATAAAATATAAAAAAGGATAAATAAGTATATTAAAAAAAACAGAACAAACAAACAAAAAACCTCTACTCCATAATATTACTACATCCTTGTCACTCAGAGTGCACCTTCTGCTTCTTTAGAGCCATACAGAAGCACACTGAAGTTTTATGCCAAATTGGGCTGGAAGTGTTCCCTGACAGCAAAGGAGATAAGGGCTTAGAAACATTCAAATGAATAAATTAAAAAAAAATTCCTTTATTCCCAACATGGAGGATGGGAAGTAAGCACAAAGCCCCACGTCTAGCTGACGAACTATTGGCAATTGATTGCTGCTGGGAGAGGGAGTCAGTTTTCTTCAACGGTGTGACACTGGTATACTGACCACAGCCGGGTATATGCCTCACACACAAGTCAACACAAACTGAACTCAATGAACTTTTTAAAAAGAGAGAAAGAACAAACGACGCTGGATAGGTAGAGAAGTGGAAGAAGGGGATGAACAAGCTCCAAATATATTAAATGAAATTCTCAAAAAATTAACTAAACATTACTAAAAATATTCTGTTAGTACTTAAGCTGCTCAAGGCCTAGTTTCTCACCAATTCAATAACTTCAGAAAAGCACTTTAAGGGCCTGGGGAAATAAATGTCTCAGTAGATAAAGCACTTCTTATACAGCATGAAGATGACAGTTCCAATCCTCAGCACCCACAGAAAATGCCATCTGATTTGCCTGTAATCCCCATGCTAGGAAGACAGAGGCAGGGGATCTCCAGCAAGTCAGAGAGCTGGACTAGCAGAATGTTCAGCTCTAGGTTCAGGTGAGAGACCCTACCCCAATATATACAAGGTGGAGAGCGATGGAAGAAGACATCAAAGTCAACTGTAGCCTCCACATGTATGTGCACATACATGCATGCATGCATATCCACACAGGTATGTCACAAAGATGTAAGAAGGGGGAGAGAATTAGAGAGAGAGAGAGAGAGAGAGAGAGAGAGAGAGAGAGAGAGAGAGAAGAAGAAGAAGAAGAAGAAGAAGAAGAAGAAGAAGAAGAAGAAGAAGAAGAAGAAGAAGAAGAAGAAGGGACATTTTAAATAGAACATTTGAGATAAAACACAGAACTTCACTATTAAGTCAAGTTTTACACAATAGCAAGTATTATCTGCGTGTGTACTGGGAGTGCTCAACACTGTGTAAGCCAAGCTTTCTGGCTTTTGTATGTCCTAGCTAAATTAAAAAAAAAAAAAAAAAAAAAACAACTAAGGCTTTGCTGAATCAATTTGGGTCACGGAATCAACCACTTTCCTTCCTTCTCCTGCTCTGCATGCTGCCTCACAGAATTTATTCAGGTGTCCTGACTCAGGCCTTCACCTTGCCAGGAACAGAGGTCAGATACTCCAAGAGAGAACAAATATATGGAAAAATCCAGAAAAGCTCAGTTGGGAGGTTCACGAACAGACAAATAAGGCTCTCATTTCTAAAGGAATAACTAATGTCCAAGTTTCATGCTACTTATTGAAAAGTCTTTACCAACTCAGACCTACTCCAGGCCAAGCTCATCTAATTATAATCCTCAAATCCATGGGACTCACTGCTGTTCCTGGGGCCTTTCCATGCTAGTCCTTCTCCCTGTAATGCTCTTTTCTTTCTTTTCCTATCCAAATCCAAGTTACTCTTTGAGAAGTCAGCTCCAATTTCACCTTAGTGAACTTCTCTAGCATGGACCAAAGAACTACATCGATCACCCGAGTGTTTGCTAGAGTTCTTGCCCAGCAGTCACAGGTTGGGGGTTCAATCCCCAGCCAGAGAGGGAAGGAAAGAAAAGCACAACTCAGAACTACCCCAGACCCACTAAATCAGAATCTGACTTTTTTTTCTTATATGTGTATTGGTGTTTTGCCTACATGTATGTCTGTGTGAGGGTGTCAAATCAAGTGGCGCTGAATTACAGTAGTTGTGAGCTGCCCTGTGGGTGGCAGGAATTGAACCTGGGTCCTCTGGAGGAGCAGCCAGTGCTCTTAATCACTGATCCATCTCTCCAGCCCCAGAATCTGACTCTTAACAAGACCTCCAGGTGATTGTTATAAATGTGAAACTTGAGAAACACTCTTCTAGAACATTCATTTACAGTATCATGCTATCTTAGACATGATTTCCAAATGATCTAATTGCTTAAGGCCAAGACCAGGCCAGTGCAAGCAAGGAATCTAGGGTTCAAAATCTGAGAAAGTACTCAGTCTCAGGTACTTATCTTGCACTTGTATAGCCTTGTGCTTCCTTAAGTTTGTGACCTAGCATTTTGAATGCCTTACCCCAGTTCTGGCCTGGCCTACTCTACCTTGCACCTCTCCCATATACCAGGAAGATGCCTCAGAACCAACACATATTTTACACTGCTTTTGTGTCTTCTAAGGAGAACCGCAAAGAACTGAGTAGTCTGAATATTTAAGTAATTGAGAAAAATCCTCTCCTATGATCTAAGTATGCTAACAAAAAAGCACACTACTTGGACATGCTGAAACAAGAGAATATACAAACACTTGAAAATGCCTAAAAAGTATCTGGGGAAAAAATATTTATTTGATACCAGAAAGCATCTAGAAAAATCATGTTAAAAAACTTTATGCAAGAAAATAAAAAAGGTACATACTCAAAAGAAAGAAAGAAAATCTACTGAAGGGCAAACTATGAACACACAAGAATACTGGACCAGGCATGGAAGTGTTTCTGAGAGAGAACCATGTGTATTATTATCTAAGTCCTACTTCTGCCATCTGAAAATAGAAGAGCTTTGAGTCCATCATGTGGCTATGAGGAAAGTACCCTGACAGTGAACTGTCTTTCCTCTAGAAGAGTGGGCATATGTATAAACTACTGAAGAAGCTGAAGAACTCAAAGTTGGTGAAGCATGGGACAGTAATGCTTCCAGAACCCCAGGGAAAAAAGATCAGAAGGGCAAGCCCTAAGGCTGAGAGTAGATTTGGGGCTTAAAGGATCATTAGCACTTCACAAAGTAATATAAATGTTAAGAATAACATATGAGGGTTGGGGATTTAGCTCAGTGGTAGAGCGCGAAGCCCTGGGTTCGATCCTCAGCTCAAAAAAAAAAAAAAAAAAAAAAAAGAATAACATATGATCTGGCTTTAATATTTTTGTCCAGAACCAAAGGTTACTTAAATAACATTCAAATGAGTCTTCTGGTTCAAGTGGAAAAACAAGGAAAGCTGTAAACTATAGCTATAATTAACTTGGACCATCTAGAAAGACATCCTTATTTGGTACCTCATTAAAGGAAGGAGTTTGTTCATCTGGGGCCAAGCACTAACCCAGTCTGAAGGTACTTTGTCTGAAGCTCATGTGGATAATTAGGCAGGCTACAGGGCAAGGGAAATAACTGATGGTCCCATAACCAACACCCAAAACATACAATCAAAAAACATGCATACAATGTTTTACCGCTAGCCAACCCCTCTGCTCCTAGGATCTCACAAGTCATGCCAACCTACCTAAGTCCAGATTTAAAAGAAGTTAAACAAAAATGCTAGACAGGGAGAAAGAGAAAATTTTGCAAAGACAGAAAATGATCAAAGTTGGGGGCTATGTTTTCTAAGGTGCAAAAGATTTAAGTACCCACCCCTATGTGTCCACAAGCAGACCTGCTGTCCTCCACAAATAGCATACATCCTGTGATCTTTGTTTTTACATAAGCTTTGTCTCTTAAGCCCCTCTCTTCCACCAAATTAAATTCTCTCCACAAACACTGAACAAATCCTCCTGGGTTTTGGAAAGCTCTTTAGAGCATCCTCCACACTTTTTACTATGTAAATCTAAATACAATACCCATATCCTAAAAGCTTATTAGGAAACAGAAAATTTCAGAATCCACACAAAACCCCCTATATCAGAATCTGCAATCCAATAAGATACTGAAATAATTTATATGCACACTAAAGTTTAAGAAGTATTGCTACTATATTCAGCACTCATATTCACAATCTGCATCTGTAAGTATATGCATCTCTACACTTGGCTCTTTTCATTAAAAAATAACTTTACTACTAAGATCTAATTCAAATAGTAAGAAAATAGCCCATTTTAAAAGTACAGTAGTCATTAGTTTTTAGTATATTCACAGAATTGGGCCACAATCACCCAAAAAAGAAATCACATAACTGCAATCAGTCACTTTCCATTCTTCTCCCAGAATATAGCAACTATTTACTTACTTTCTACCACTATCTAGATTTGCTTAATATAGGCAGTTCATAAAATCCTGCAATAATATGGTCTTTTGTGGCTGGCTTCTTTCACATAGCATAACTGTTTTCAAGGTTCATTCAATTTGTACTATGTATAGTAGTTCCCTTCTTTTGATTATCAACAACATTCCAGCATATGGATATATCATATTTCTCCATTCACTTGCTGGCAGCATTGGGGTCATTGACTCCTGAGCTATTACAAATAATGTTGCTATATGAACATTTGTCCCTAATGTTGTATAAATGTATGTTTTCATCTCTCTTGAGAAGATGGCTAGGAGTGTAACTCCTGGACCACATGACAACTCTATTTTCTGAGAACTGCCAAACTGTTTTTCATAGTAACTGCATTTTACAGTCTCATGAGCTACTGCTCTGATTTCTCCACATCCTTCCCAACATTTGTAATCTTTTTTCTTTCTTTTCTTTTCTTTCTTTCTTTTTTTTTTTTTTTTTTTTGGTTTTGTTTTTTTTTTGGTTTTTCCAGACAGGGTTTCTCTGTGTAGTTTTGGTGCCTGTCCTGTATCTCACTCTGTAGATCAGGCTGGCCTCGAGCTCAGAGATCCTCCTGGCTCTGCCTCCCAGGTGCTGGGATTAAAGCGCGCGCCACCATCACCCAGCTGTAATCTTTGTTTTTTTAATTTCTGTATTTTTACTGTGAATGGAGCACATGCCACAGCACAGTAGTGAAAGTGAGGACAACCTGCAGGAGTTGGTCAGCTCCCTCCACCATGTGGTTTCCAGGGATGTTATCCTCTAACTTCCGTGCCACCCCCTACACACACACACACACACACACACACACACACACACACACACACACACATTTATTTGTTTTGGAGGGTGTAAATGTCATGGCACAGAGAACAATTTATGACAGTTGGTTCTCTCTTTCCAACACGTGGATTCTGGGAATCAAACTAAGGTCATCAGGCTTAGCAGTCAGTGCCTTTACCCACTGAGCCATCCCATAGACTTGTGAGTTAATTTTTGTATATGCTGTGCAGCAGGAGTCAAGCTTCATTCCTCCATAAAATTTAATTTAAAAGTATAGCTGGGGATGGCTCAGAAAAGTGATTGTTGTGCAAGTTAAAATAAAGACCTAAATTCAGATCTCTAGCACCTACAGAGAAGCTGGGTAATGTGGTGATATTGTGTTCCCCAAAATATTGTGCACCCTAATAAACTTATCTAGGGTCAGAGAACAGAACAGCCACTAGATATAGAGGCCAGAAAATGGTGGCAGACACACACCTTTAATCCTAGCATTCTGAAGGCAGAGATCTGTCTGGATCCCTGTGAGTTCAAAGCCACACTGGAAACAGCCAGGCATGGTGACACACACCTTTAATCCCAGGAAGTGAAGGCAGGAAGCAGATAGGTATATAAGGCGTGAGGACCAGGAACTAGAGCTTAGTTAAGCTTTTAGGCTTTTGAGCAGCAGTTTGGCTGAGATCCATTCAGATGAGAACACAGAGGCTTCCAGTTTGAGGAAACAAGATCAGCTGGGGAATTGCTGAGGTGAGGTTAGCTGTAGCCTGTTCTGTGTCTCTGATCTTTCCGTACTCACCTCAATACCTGGGTCCGGGTGTGTTTTTATTAATAAGATCTTTTAAGATTCGTGCTGCAGGGTAAGGCAGCCTGCATCTGTAATCCCAGCACCAGCGAAGGAGGGTGACTTAGTGAGGGCTTTATTGCTGTGGTAAAACACCATGACCAAAAGCAACCTGAGGAGGCATGTTACCTTATAGCTTCTAGCCCCTCATCCAGGGAAGTCAGGGCAGAAGCCTGTTGCTGTAGAATTTTTCTCCAGCTCCTGTCACCAAGTCCCGCCAGTCCCAGAGCCCACTTATAAAATAAACACACAAACTCTTATATTATTTAAACTGCTTGGCCATTAGCTCAGGCCTGTCATTGTCTAGCTCTTACTCTTATATTTAGCCCATTTCTATTAATCTTTACTTTGCCACATGGCTTGTGGCTTACCGGTACTTTACATCTTCCTTGTCCTGATGGCGGCTGGCAGTGTCTCTCCCTCAGCCTTCCACTTCCCAGAATTCTTTTCCTTGTCCCGCCTATACTTCCTGCCTAGCCAATGGCCAATCAGTGATTTATTTACTGACCAATCAGCAACACACTTGACATACAGACCATCCCACAGCACTTCCCTTTTTCTTTTCTTAAAAAGGAAGGTTTTAACTTTAACATAGTAAAATTACATATAACAAAACAATTATCAAGCAAGAATTATAGTTACAATATTAAAGAAGAGATCCTATCTATCTTCTATTTGTAAGTTTAAGGTTTTATATCTAACTTATCTTTTATTATAACTAAGGAAAATTGTAAGTATCTAGTCTTTAACCACATCAAAGACCTCAGAAGGATATAACACTGCCTGAGAAATGGGAGAAGGATGCAAGCAACTTTTGGGAGTCTTGCAGGGTAGACAGAGACAGCTGAGCCTGGACAGTCATGCAAAGTTTTCTTGTAAAGTTGGGGCATCTGTCTTCAGCCCACAGGCCTAGAGTCTCTTATTCACTTTTTTCTGTGTCTTGTAGAATGTCTGGCAGTTTTCTTTGCAAAGCAGGAACCTGAAGGACCGTTTTGTCAAGCAAAGTTCAGTGGTCATCTTTCTATGGGTCCTGCATGTCCAGTTGATCAAGCAGTCCAGGCAAGAACAGTTTCTTGCCCAAATGGCTATTTTTGTCAAGGTGAAGATAAACTCCATATGGAGTGTCTTCGATGCCCATCCTCCTCTCTGAAGTAAATCGGTGCTGTCAGGAGCAGACATGTCTCATTGTCCAAAAAGTCTAAACTTTTAAAACATTTTAAATGCCATATTCTGTAGGTCTTTGAAGTGTTTGAAGACTACCTATCTATCTGAAATATATCTATGTATACCTAGAAGACTTAACTAACATGGCTACAAATATTATCATAGATGACTAACTATTAATCTATTTTTTAATTATCCATTACAATTTTAAATGAGTTACATAAACATAATACCTCAAACAAGAATAGAAATATATATACAGTATAACAAAATTAAGTTTAAACTTGTATCAATAAACTAAAATCTATAGCGATGTAAAACATTTCAAACAAGTTGTTACTCTTTAAAAGTAGGTTCATTAATCTACCCTTTCATCCTATCATATCTAAACTATCCCCTTTTTTTCTTTAGAAAGAGATTGTATTTATAATCAACCTGCTTTAAATAAAAATATTGGTTTTTGTCTGTCCCACACCAGAGGGCTCTTCTGATTTGGGACATAAGAATCTCTTAACCATTTTTTTTTTTTTTTTTTTTGAGCAATATGTCTGGGTTTAGAGGGGGAGTGAGCCAATTCCATCTCTAAAGCCAGCTTGGTATATTTGGGAATTTGGGCGTAGCTTCTCTTACTACTTCCTGCTGGAGGGGGGCGCTGTATCTTCTGGAGACAGAAAGAAAATTTTAGGATCATGGAGTAGTCCATGAGGCTGTATATCTGAGCCAGTTGACTTGAAACCATTCTGGATGTTGAATCATCTGGGCCATGGTGTCATTGGAGACCTTTCAGGGGGTCTTGGCTGGTCAAACCTGATGTATCTTAATCTGGAACAAATCCATAGTCTCTGGCTTTCTGTGGAAACAAGAGCAGAGACTCTTTTCCAAAGCAACATATCCTTATATCCAAATTTTGAAGTCAAGGTACCTTTAAAATATACATTTTGGCATAACTCAACAGCTTTTACAATCAAATGTTTTTCTGCAGTTACGAATATCAAAGAGAACATAATCCAGATTCTTTGTGTGGTAGCCATCTTTATGTGGCTTATTTTTTTATATTAGCGTGAGCCTATTGCTTTAAACTGCAGCCTTCTAAGCCTGAAATGGGGCAGTGGCTGCTGGCTCCGCCCACTTAAGCTTCCCAACATGGCGACGGTCCGCTTTCCGCCAGCTCTGGGAGCCATGACTCTCAGAAATAGTGGGTCTACACTTTTACCAAAGTAGCGTGTAGCCCAGAAACCTCTTTTTTTGTTTTGTACTAGCAAAGGCTAAATTCACCACACAGTTTAATGTGCTACTTGCAGAGGCCTCATTCCCACCATACTGCAGGTCGAGAGCGCACGCTAGGAACCCGCCAGTAGCTCAAACCGGCAGCTGCCGCTTATTTGAGAGAGACAATTAGGAAGCTGTTTTTAGGTCCGTTTTAGAATCTTTTTTTAAGTTTTTAGGTGGAAACTCTTGCCACCACGTTGGACGCCATTTGTTGCTGTAGAAGCCTAGAGGCAGGAACTGATGCAGAAGTCATGGAGGAGTGCTCCTTACTGACTTATTACTCCCCATGGCTTGCTCACTCAGGACCACCAGCCAGAGGTAGCACCACCCACACTAAGCAGGTCCTCCCACATTAATCATCAAGAAAATGCATCACAGGTTTACCCACAGGCCAATCTTGTGCGGGTATTTTCTCAATTCATTCAAAATGACCCTAGTTTATATCAAGTTGACATAAAACTAGCCAGCACAGATGGGAGATATGGATTGAACATGACAGGACACACACATATCAATGCATTGGTATAAAGATGTATAATCTAAGCTATCTTATAGACAACACTTGCTTTGAGTTCCAAAAGAAATAAAAACATTTTTGTGGGCTCCTAGGCAATGTGCTTTCCATAACTAAGGAGGAAGTGAGCCTGAGGCCAGGTATCTCCCCACAACTGTAAGTGTTCTGCCTTGGCTGACAAGGTCACCATGCTGTTACAACTAAGATTCTCTTCTCTACTGAGCCTATCTGATCACTCAGAGTAAGTTTTAGGTTCACACTAAATCTCACATTACCTAAAAGCTTCCCCCCAAAAGTGACACCTATACTCATATCAATAATGTAGTAATTTGACAATCATTGGACAACAGTGAGCATTCTGTTTAAAAAAAAAAAAAAAAAAAAAAGCCAGGCAATGATGGCGCACGACTTTAATCCCAGCACTCAGGAGGCAGAGCCAGGTGAATCTCTGTGAGTTCGAGGCCAGCCTGGGCTACCAAGTGAGTTCCAGGACAGGTTCCAAAGCTACAGTCTCAAAAAAAAAAAAAAAAAGCCTGACATAGAAGCCAGGTTGTACATACTTCTAACTCCAACAGTTGAGAGGCTGGGGCAGAAAGAATTATAAATTCAAGGCAAGGCCAGCCTGGGCTACACAGTGAGAGCTATTTAAAAAGAAAGGTGGGAGGGAGGGGAACCCTTGTCAGCCAAGGCAGAAGAACACTTAATGTTCTACATTAACATTAATGACCTACAAATGTCAAGGGCAAAGAAAGATGCCTGAAATTTTGACAGCAATACATTGCAGTAGAATATTATTTTAAGGTGTGGTGTGTTACTTTTGTTTATGTTGCATTTGTTTAACTCTGTGAAGCTGTGTTACTTTGCCTGTCTAAAACACCTGATGGTCTAATAAAGAACTGAACAGCCAATAGCAAGGCAGGAGAAAGGATAGGTGGGGCTGGCAGACAGAAAGGATATATAGGAGAAAACTGGAAGGAAGGTGGAGCTAGGAATGAGAAACAAAGGGGAGGGCCCAGGGGCCAGCCACACAGCAAGCCACAGAGTAAGATTTACAGAAGAGAATAGGAAAGTCCAGAGGCAAAAGGTAGATGGGATAATTTAAGTTAAGGAAATCTGGCAAGAAACAAGCCATACCAAGGCCGGCCTTCATAATTAAGAATAAGCCTCCATGCATGATTTATTTGGGATGCAAATATCGATGGCGGCTCCCCAAAATAGTAAAAACTCCCAACAACAATTAATAAATATTTTTCTTTCACTTAATTACAAAACAAGCATAAAGCATTTGCCCTTATAAAACTTACCTTTAATGCAGAAGACAAACAAATTTTACTTATTTATATATAAAAATACGCCCATCGTTAACAGCTTAGATGCAAGATTGTAAAGCATCTGTAGCGAACTTAATGCCCTCCGGGGTTCTCCCATTGTACTGTAAGCCTGTATTTAAGACCTCTTCCCTCCTTCAATAAACAGCATTCGGCATTAAAAAAAAAAATATGCCCATATTTTGTGTATGGGTATTTTGCCTGCCATGTAAATCTGTGTATCATCCGTGTGCCTGGTGCCCTCAGAGATCAGAAGAGGGTACCGGATCCCCTGGGACTGGAGTTACAGATGGTTGTAAGCTGCCATGTGAGTGCTGGGAATCAAACCCAGGTCCTATGGAAAAGCAACCAGAGCTCTTAACCCCTGAGCCATTCATCTCTCTAGCCCCATGAAATTATTTCTTATATAAGTATTCTGAGCAGAGACAACACAGGCTAAGAGAAGAAAGAGTGAAGGAAACAACTTTGCTGTTCCATACAGACAGTCTGCTTTCCCTAAAAGCTTTTCAATATGTGCAGAACAGACTGGGGAAAATGAACAATGTCAGTCCATGTGGTGTGTCTTAATTGTGTATTTTTCACTCCAAGAAGTGGCCTTAGGACAATAGTTACTCTTTTCTCAATGAAGAAACAAACAAAGCTCCAATCTGGCACAACCCTTCATTGCTATGTTAACAAACAGGGCATGTCTCCATGTTTATGCAGCTACAAAATGAGAGGACTTGCCTTAGATGGTGGTCAAGTTCTCTTAAGCTAAAATAGTGTAATTCACACCAAATTCCCTCACTGTAAACTTCTGGAATCAGCTACAATACTTTGTTCGTCAAAACTGCCAGTTTCCTTAGTTACCATAGTAACTAAGTAAAAAGCAAAATGCCTTTTAGTCTGGTGAAGTATGTCAAAGCTGAATGCCACCAAATTAACTCAGCAACAATTTACCTTAGGCTCTGCAAATATCAGGAGTATCCATCAACAAGATCATGACCTCCTACCCACATGCACATATACACACATACACCTATTTTAAAAGAACAAAAATCAATCTTCTGAGTCTCAACTCCTTATTATAACATAGAAGGTACTTTATACTCTAATCCAACTACTTTATTTCCCCTCTTTCTGCCCAATGGCTTTACTTCAGTCACACAGAATCAGACACACTCTAGCGTGTCCTTCTCTCCCACCACGGCGCTTTGGCTGCTGCTATGTCTTTTCCTCAAATCCCCTCCCCTGCACTGTTTGGTTCACTCCTCTCTCCCCTGAACGGATGTAGGACACTTATCACTTCCTTTGTGAGACAGATATTCTGAAATTTTATTCATTCATATAGAGCCACTCAAAAACTTATTGTTTAGCTCCAGACTAGGAGTATAACAACAACAATTAATGCTTCTCATGAACAGGATAGGGTCCTGGTTGCCCTTTCTGTCATAGCAGCATGGTTTAAATAGAGGCTCATTTGTTTGAACACTTGGTCCTGAGTTGGTAGGATGGTTTGGGAAGGATTAGGAGGAGGAGGAGGTGTGTCACTGGGGACAGGCTTTGAGTTTTCAAGACTCCATCATCCTCAGTATGTAATCTTACAGATCCAGGTGTGAGTTCTCAGCTGTTCCTGCCTTCATACCTTTGCCCCACCATCATGGACTCTAATCCTTTGAAACTGTAAACCCAATTAAACACTGTTTTTGTTTTTTCGAGACAGGGTTTCTCTGTGTAGCTTTGCACCTTTCCTGGAACTCACTCTGTAGCCCAGGCTGGCCTCGACTCACAGAGATCCACCTGGCTCCGCCTCCCGAGTGCTGGAATCAAAGGCGTGCAAAAGTCCTGGCTGTCCTGGAACTCGCTTTGTAGTCCAGGCTGGCCTCAAACTCACTGAGTTCCGCCAGCCTCTGCCTCCCAAGTGCTGAGACTAAAGGTATGTGCCACAACCACCTGGCTAAACACTTTCTTTTATAAGTTGCCTTGGTCAAGGTGTTTTGTCACAGCAATAGGAAGTAACTAAAATAGCAGCATGTAGCATCAAGGCACTATCTTTGAAGCAAAAGGCTGGCACCTTGATTTTGGACTTTTCAACCTCTAGAACTGTGAGAAATAAATTGGTTGCAGACTACTTAGCCTAAGGTATTTTGGTACAGCAGCTTTAACACACCAAGCCACTCCTCAACTAGCAAATTCTAACACCTTTCATCTGAAATACTGTGATAGCCTCTTAACTGTCCTCTTTGACTCTACAACCCAGCCTCCTCAAAAGAACCAAGATCATTTTAAAATGTAAATCAGTTCACCTCACTCTCATTTTCAAAATCACCCAAAATTTTCTCATTGTCCTCTCAATAAAATTCAACATATTTGAAAGAATATACAAGGGCTTATCTGTCTAGTCCTGTCACTGATCGTATATATTACTATTCTTTCCTTGCTAACCATGACCCACAGAGGCTTTCTTTTATGGGTATAGTCATTTCTAGCTTGTTCCTACCTGTTTGTATTTATTCTCCCTTCACTTGAATATATCTACTTCTATCTTGAAACTGCTAAATTTTAACCACTCTAGTCTTAGTTCAATCACTTCTGCAGAGGCTCTCCATAACCACCATATTTACAGCAGCCCTTTCCCTCTGGTGACCTTTATCATGTTACTCTACTTTCCTCAAAGCGCTATCACCATTTGGAATTATCTTGTTACTTGTTCATTATCTAGTTTCCCCATTAGGAAACAAACTACTCAAGAACAACAGCTGGCTGTCTTGTTCACTGCTAAATTACGAGAGCTAAAAAATGCCTGATACATTAAAGATTTAAGTATAGATGTCTATGTGGTGGCTTGAATAAGAAATGCTCTCCATAGTCTGGGGCATTAGAACATTTGGTTCCCAGATGATAAGTAGTTTGGGGAGGTGTGGAGGTGTGGCCTTGTTGGTGAAGGTATGTCACTAGGTGTGGGCTTTGGGAGCTTAAAGTCTCACCCTACCTCCAATTCACTCTCTCAGCTTTATGCTCATGATTCAAGATGTGAGCTCCCAGCATCCCGCTCTAGCCACCATGCCTGCCTACTACCTCCGTCCTGCCATTATAGACTCCATCTCTCTGGAACTATAAGCCAAAATAAACTGTTTCTTTTATAAGTTGCCTTGGTCATGGTGTTTTATCACAGCAACAAAAAGTAACACAGTCCCTGATTTACAGCCTTACTTTTTTCCTTTTTTTAAGATTATTTTTTATTTATTTGTTTGTTTGTTTGTTTATTTATTTATTATGTATACAGCATGTATGACTGCAGGCCAGAAGAAGGCACCAGATCTCACTACAGATGGTTGTGAGCCACCATGTGGTTGCTGGGAATTGAACTCAGGACCTCGGGAAGAGCAGTCAGTGCTCTTAACCTCTGAGCCATCTCTCCAGCCCCTTAGTCTTACTTTTTAATGATGTAAAAGCACACGCATTCAATTGCATCATTCCTCAAATTTCAATCATTTCTTAGGCTAACAATATGTAACAAAATACCTTCTTTTAGATTTTCTATTAAACTTGGCTAGGTAGTGGTAGTGCACACCTTTAATCCCAGCACTCAGGAGGCAGAGGCAGGTGGATCTTTGTGAGTTTGAGGCCAGTCTGGTCTACAGAGTTCCATGACAACCAGAGTGGTTACACAAAGACACCCTGTCTTTAAAAAAAAAAAAAAAGTCATTAAATATATATATATATGTGCATGCACACGTCATGGCATATGGGAAGGCCAGAGGTTAACTTGTGAGTTGGTTCACTCCTCCCATCATGAGTCCTAGGAACTGGACTCAGGTCAGCAGGCTTGACCAAGCACCTTTGCTCACTGAGTCACCTTGCGGGTAGGTGATGCAGCTATGGCAGCAAGCCCAACTTTAGTCAATCACAAGAGCAAAAGGGTAAACAACTGATACTCTACAGGATGCTATGTTGGTAATTGTAAAGCAAGTATATTAAATGCATTTTTAGTTTCTATTTTCAACTTGCAATGGGCTTACCAAGACAAACCTAATCATAAATGAAAAAGAATCTATATGTGAAGAAGTAAAGAATTACTAAACAATTTTAATTACATTCTTATGACAATCATCTCAGCACTCCAGAAGGTGCTTCAGAAAGAGGATCATAGATTCAAGGTCAATCTGAACTACCTAGTAAGACCCTGTCTCAAAACTGAGAAACAGGGTCTGGTAACTCAGTGAGTAAACAAACTGCTTGCTATACAAGCACAAGGACCTATGTTCATATCTCTAGCATGCATGTAAAATCAGAGTATGGCAGTGTGCATCTGTAACTCCAGTACCAGGGGACAGAGACAGACACATCCTGGAGGCTCACTGGCCAGCTTGTCTAGCTGAAATGGCAAGCTCTACATTCAATGAGACCTTGTCTCAAAAGAATGATAATGTGGAGAAGCAATACCAAAGTCAACTTCTCGCTTGCACTGACATGGGCATGCTTAGCAATCCCCAACACACACACACACCTTCTAAAAAAATTACAAAGAAAAAATAAATGTTTAGTGAATATATTAGGAAAAGGATAGAAAGGCCAAAACACAAAGAAATAGAAGCACAGCTATGTAATATTTTTATACCTGATTCCTGTTTGTTCTCTGTCCTCACTGCCTTTGTATAAGCTTGGTTTTTTAATCATCTTGCCTAGACTACCATAGAACCTTCCTGATTGATTTCTTCTCCTTCCCTAAACCTGATCCCTCCAAAAATAACTTCAGCACTACTTCCAGCTTCAAGCCTTCCGAGACACTGGTCTGAAAATGTTACTCCCCAATCGAAACTCGCAGTGTTTTCCTAACATGGTATTCAAGAGGCCCCTCCAATGCCATCTCTCACTGCTCTCGCCTTACATCTAACCCATACTCCATCCAAACCAATACCTCCATCCAATACCTGAAGCCTTTATTCTGCCGCACCACTCTTCTTTATCTCACAGGCTTGTACTGTCTATTGAAATGAAACAATCTTTGTTTTTCCCTTGCAGTTGTTTTGGTTTAGATCCCCCCATCCCCCTTGGAGCTGAGGACCGAACCCAGGGCCTTGCACTTGCTAGGCAAGTGCTCTACCACTTGGTTTAGTTTTTGATATAGGTTTTTGCTATGTAATCCTGGCTGGCCTGAAACTCACCATGTAGCCTAGGCTGGCCTTGAACTTGTGACAAAAACTTGCTTTTGCCTCCCAGATGCTGGGATTATAGGAATGTGCCACCACACTCAGCTTTCAAACACAATCCTTAAGAACTAAATCAGGGGGACTGGAGAGATGTCTCACTTGCTGCTCTTGAAGAGGACCTACTTCAGTTCCCAGCACCCACATGGCAGTTCCCTGTAACTGTCTGTAACTCCAGTTACAGATCTCCTGATCTCCACAGGCACTAGGCACTAACATGGCATATGTACATATATGCAAGCAAACATTCATACACATGAAATAAAAGCAATAAATCTTTATTTATATGTTTGAATGTTTTGTCTACATGTAGGTATGTGGTACACATACATGTATGCATTACCCACAGAGGCCAGAAGAGGAAATCAGATCCCCTAGAACTGGACTTATGGATGGCTATGAGCCACACTATGTGGGTGCTGGGTTTCAAACCTGGGTCCTCTGCAAGAGTAGCAATTGCTCTAAACCATGGGCCATCTCTCTAGTCCCCAAAAATAATCTTAAAAATTCTTGAAAAGAAGAAGGAGGAAGAGGAGAAAGAAGCCAGGCCTGGTGGTGCACATCTTTAATCCCAGCACTTAGGAGTCAGAGGTAGGCAGATTTCTGTGAGTTCAAGGCCAACCTGGTCTATCTAGTGAGTTCTAGAACAGCCACAGCTATATAGTGAGTTCTAGGACAGCCAAAGCTACACAGTAAAGTCCTGACTTGGGGGGGAAAAAAAAAAAACCTAAACTAAACAAACAAAAAGAATAACCAGTCTTTTTTTTTTTTAAGATTTTTTTTTTATATATATATCAGTGTTCTGTCTGCATAAACATCTGTAGGCCAGAAGAGAGCAGCAGATCCCATTACAGATGTTGTGAGACACCACATGGTTGCTGGTAATTGAACATAGGACCTCTGGAAGAGCAGCCAGTGCTCTTAACTGCTAAGCCATCTCTCTACACCATTTTTAAAAAGAAAAAGAAAAAAGAAAGAAGGGTGAAGAAAAGAAAAATAACTAAATCAGAGACCACAGAAATGGCTCAGTTGGTAAAGTGCCTACTGTGTAAGCATGAGGAAAACCTAAGTTTGGATTGCCAGAACACACACAGAAGCTGGGCATAGTAGTGTACTTGTAATCCACACTTAAGAGTGAGGGCAGGGTGGGTAGATACAGGCAGTTCCCTAGAGCTCTCCAGCCAGCCAGTCTAACCAATCTGTCAACTCAGAGATGAGGGGAAGATCCTGCCTCAAAAAACAAGGTGAAGAGCAATAGCGAAAGATAGACAATATCAACATTTGCCCTTCACACACTTGCACTCATATATAACTGCATGTACATATGCAGAAGCACATATAAATACACACATACATACACACACACACTCCAAAGTCTTTTAAGTCTTTTAAGTCTATTAAGTATTTTTCTTTCCTTTTTTTAAGGTATTAGGGATTGAACCCAGGATATTACACATGCTAGGCAATTTATTAAGTCTTTAATTACTTGAGGATCCCCGTCAGAGTTCATCACTTTTTTTGTTACCACAGTACCTAATATACACTTTATATACTATATGGCAGCAACTTGTTACCAGATCTGTTGTACCCCACAATTAGCTGTGTTGTGTCCTCATGTTTGTGTCCCCAGCACAATATCTAGTACTAAATAGCTGAAGACCGAAGAGACAAATAAATATATTTAAATTCCTCAGCCTGGCATTCAAAGTCAACCTCATGTTAGCCCCAACCTACATTATCATGTGATGTGTTCCTCTCCTTACTTGACCATAAGTCTTTTGAAGATCTCAGAGATAGAGTGGGTGGTGGTGGTGCCTGCCTTTAATCCCAGCACTCAGGAGGCAGAGGCAAGTGGATCTCTGTGAGTTCGAGGCCACCCTGGTCTACAAAGAGAGTTCCAGGACAGCCAGGGCTGTTACAAAGAGAAACCCTGTATTTAAAAAAAACCAAAACAAACCAACAAAAACTCAAAGTCTCTTTATCTAGTCATAATCTCTAAAGTACTCCCAAACAGTACCTAATATAATTAAATACACAATGAGTATATGATAAAATTTGAAGACAGTGAATTCGTATTGTTAGTGTACACCAGAGAGACCAGAGTCATGCTACCAGGTTCAAATCATTTCTGTGCCTGCTTTGATGACAAGACTATTTTATTAAAATAGAATTAAAGACATAATGCTTAACACAGGGCATGGTCCACATTAAACATTAAAAAAGTTAGCTAGTATTGACATCTGAATAAGAGGGAAAATAAGTGTTTCTGCACAACACTAAATGATAATCCTAAGGGAAATGAGGAGTAAAATGTCATACAAGGCTTTAGAGTGATAGAATATATGCAGTTATTCCTAAAACTAACAATGAAAGGAAAAAGCTCAGTTGGCTTGCCCATTTACCAGTTTCTCCCCACCTGCCCAGAGCCATAAGCCCCATGGCTATGACCCAGCATCCTCTTGGGAAAGCTACACTGTAGAGGGAACTAATGAGTTTGTGTTTACCTACAGATTTTCCTCTGAGGAACACAGATAACAAATGACTTCAAGAAGGGAAAACATAAAGAAAGAAAGACAGAGATGAGAAAAGACACTAGATGGATCTTTAGTTAGCTTCCGAGGAAAAGCTTTTAGGCTAAACAGCCTCTAGTGTACTGAGACTAGCTCTCCAGGGCATTCTCTGGGAGTGCTTGTGCCTCTGGAAGTCAGAGATGCAAACAAGCAGAATCTGGGAAAACTTATGAAAAGGACTAAAAAGTTAAGGCTATACAGAACTTAAAATTCTAACCTGCCAGGCATGGTGGGGCACGCCTTTAATCCCAGCACTGAGAGGCAGAGGTAGTTGGATCTCTGAGTTCAAGGCCAATCTGGTCTATAGTCCAGGACAGCCAGGGCTACACAGAGAAAACCTGTCTTGAAAAACCAAAACTAAGCCGGGCGGTGGTGGCACACGCCTTTAGTCCCAGCACTCAGGAGGCAGAGGCAGGCGGATCTCTGAGTTCGAGGCCAGCCTGGGCTACAGAGTTCCAGGACACGCTCCAGAGCTACACAGAGAAACCCTGTCTCAAAAAACCAAAAAAGAAAGAAAGAAAGAAGGAAAGAAAGAAAGAAAGAAAATTCTAACCAATCCACAACAGAGGTATTCAAAGAGAGAACAGGCTGGGGCTGGAGAGACAGCTCAGCAGTTAAGCGTTGGATGCTCTTCTAGAGGACCCAGGTTCATTTCCCAGCACCTACTTACAGCTTGCAACTGCCTGTAATCTGTTCCAGGGAAACTGGTTACCCTCTTCTGGTCTCTGTAGACACTACATGCAAGTGGTATACAGATGCAGATATAGGCAAATCACCCATACATGTAAAATTAAATGAAATTTAAAAAAAAAAAAAAAACAGGGACTAGGCGGACCATGCAAAGACCACTTCCTAGGGATTTCAACAGGGCTAATGGATATGATTGAGGATGTAAGTGCAATAAAGATCTAAGTGCAGGCATAGGTGCAAGAGATGAAAAATGATATGGTTCTATCTCCTCAAAGTTCACTGCCTAATAGGGGAGTAAAACAACACAATACAGTTAAGTGCAGAGAAAGTCTTCACCAGAGCCAGGCAGTGGTGGCACACACCTTTAATTTCAGATGGCAGATCTCTGTGAATTCGAGACCAGCCTGGTCTACAAAGTGAGTTCCAGGACAGCCAAGGCTGTTACACAGAGATCTGTACCAGGCACAATGAAGGCAAACAGTAAGTCCTGGTACAGAGCAATGTGACATTACAATAAAGTAGAAATGCTTTCATAAGCAGTATATATTAAATACCGGCAAAAACACTGGCATTATCACACATGCCTGTAATCCCAGTACTTGGGAGACTAGCCTGAGCCACACAATGAGTTCAAGGCCAGTCATGGTTACACAGGGAAACCCTGTCTCAAAAAAAAAAAAAAAAGTGCCAAGTATTGTGGCACATGCCTTTAATTCCAGCACTGGGGAGGCAGAGGCAGGAGGATCTATATGAATTCAGGGCCAGCCTGGTCTACATGAGTTCCAGGCCAGCCTGGTCAACATAGTGAACCCTGTCTTAAAGTGAGGAGAGAAGGGGTACTGATAGCAAGGCCTGCTGTATCACTCCAACTGTAAGCATATCAGTTAACTTCTGTGACAGTCATCTCTCCCTTAATCCTGAGCAGATCCACACCTCTGCATTCTTGTTTATTCAATAAACATAGTGATGTGTGCCAAGCTCCGAGCAAGGCACCAAGATGAGATAGTTCCTCAGCTCAAGGGGTCAAAATATTTCTCTTTACCATTTTTTCTCTCTTACCCTCATTACTATGCAGATGGCACCATAATTCCTTCTAGAAATGTATGAGTTATTTAATCCTAACAATCAAAAAGTGACTTAGAAAAAGAAAGTGACTTACTTTAAAAAGCAAGAGTAAGCCATGGTGACTTACTTTTAAAAGCATGGTGGCTCATACCTGTAATCCCAACAGACTAAAACAGGAATTTGAGGCCAGCATAGGCTATGCAGCAAGAGCCTATCTCAAAAAGAACATGAAAACCCAACAACAAAAAGCAACAGTGAGTTGGCTGGCTGTTGTTACAAACCCTCAGAAATATACCAGGATATCTGTCAGAGTAAGACTGACTACCAAAAGTCAAAGGTCACAGAGTAGGAAGGTGTACCCAAGCCTTTTGTTTACTCCTTCACTACCATGATTCTTTCCTTCTTATCCCAATATTGCTAGTGTACATTATTGAGACTAATTATGCTTTCACTCATTCAGACATTCACTAAGTATGTATTAAGTACCCAAGAGAACATGTAGGAAACACAAAGTAAAACACTGAATTCAGGACTTTTCCATTTCAAAGCTGCAAGAGATCTCAAAGGTCACAGAGTCCAAATCTATCATTTCACAGATAAAGGCTAAGATACGGAAAGGTTGAAATCTAAGCTCATATAGTTATTTATTGAGTCATACTCTTGCCAGATACCAGAGATAAAAGAATAAATAGGGCCTTCAAGGAGAAAACAGTCAGCTGGAGAAACAGACAACAAACACGACCACAATCAAGTCACGTGTAGATGAGTTCCGCACTGACACAGTGGGAATATTAGTGAAGAACAGGACAGCAGACAGCATTCATATTGTCCAGAGGAGTTCAGAGTAAAGATACTGCAATGGTCTTGGATTTGAAGCCCAGCTTTAACATTTACCTGTGTGCCTGATGCTAGGTCAATCTCTTTAACTATCTATGCCTCAATTTCCAAATCCATAGAATGGTGATAATAACAGTACACTTATCCTGTAAAACTGAGGTATTAGAAATGTGTTTAAAATACTTGCCCCAGAGTAAGAACTCTGTATTAGTTTGCCTTCAGCATTTTCCCTTGGGACTCTTTTCTGCTGTGCCTTGCCTTCAGAATCCTTCTCAACACAGCTTTCTACCCATCTGTTATCATTCATGAACAACACAAATCCTCTCTTGGGACTCTGGGCTTCTGCTTACTCCTCTAGTGGGTTTCTTCTCCTACTCTAGTATGTTATCATTCATTTTACATGCATAAGAACTCCAAAGACAAGCCGGGTGGTGGTGGCACAGCCTTTAATCCCAGCAATCAAGAGGCAGAGGCAGGCAGATCTCTGTGAGTTTGAGGCCAGCCTGGTCTACAGAGTGAGTTCCAGAGCAGCCAGGATTGTTATACAGAGAAACCAAAAAAAGAAAAGAAAAAGAAATTCCAAAGACAGATATCCAAGATTAAACTTCAGTCACATGTACCTCAATCCCTCCATAAGATCTAGCTTGGACCAAGAATCCCCAGAGAACCAAATCCCTGGAAACAAGGCACACTTATCAAATGTCTACAGGGAGAGATCCACAGGAGTAAAACATAAAAAACAAAGCAGCAACTACTGCTTTGAAAAAGCAAGAGAATAGAATTCTCTCAGCCTGGGTTCTGGGGTTTTAAGAGAAAGCAGCTGGGAAGAGCAGCTATAATGTAGCCATTTCCCTGTTAACTGTACCAGCTTCACAATCACAGCAACTGTGACATGTTCTTTCACTTATCAGTCTTTGAGCCTGTCCTAGTCTATGAACTCCTTGTGGACAATATCATACTTTATCCATTGTATTATGAGGCAGAGCATTGTGACTAGCACACAGAAATCTGATGAATAAGCTGGGCATGGTGACACACATCTGTAATCCCAGCATTCAGAGGGAGGGGACTGGTCAAAGTTCAATCAGTTTGGGCTACATGTCAAGTTCAAAGCAGCCAGGGCTTCATACTAAGATCCTGTCTCAAAAAACAACAAAGGCCGGGCGGTGGTGGCGCACACCTTTAATCCCAGCACTCGGGAGGCAGAGGCAGGCGGATCTTTGTGAGTTTGAGGCCAGCCTGGTCTACAGGTCTACAGAGTGAGATCCAGGAAAGGCACAAAGCTACACAGAGAAACCCTGTCTTGAAAAAACCAAAAAAGAAAAAAGAAAAAAAACAAGAAAGATTTGATGAATAAATTGATAAACTAAAGAATAAGCCTAGGAATATGACTAAAAGCAGGGGAGCTACATGTGGCAGTACACGCCTGTAATCTCAGCACTCAAGAAGCTGAGGCAGGAGGACTGCAAACTCAAGACCAGTATGGGATTAATAGAGGGGCCTTGTCTCAGTAAGACAAAAGTAAGCAAAAGGCAGGAGGTAAAGTCTAATGTATAAATCAGAAAAGTCCTAGAAGCCAAGAAAGCCTTGGTAGAACCCTAAAAGATAGGTAAGACTTAGAAAGGAAAGGCTTTCAATATATAGGAATACCAGTTCAAGACTATGTGCAGGCCGGGTGGCAGTGGCACATGCCTTTAATCCCAGCACTTGGGAAGCAGAGGCAGGAGGATCTCTGTGAGTTTGAGGACACCCTGGTCTACAAAGTGAGTTCCAAGACAGCCAGGGCTGTTATATACAGAAACACTGTCTCAAAAATCAAAAAATTGAAAAGATAATCCTCAGGTACATAGTAAGTTTGGGGGCAGCCTGGTCTACCTGAGACTGTTTCAAGATATACGGATGGATGGATGGATGGATGGATGGATGGACGGACAGACGGACAGACAGAAAATAGGACCCAGAACATGTAAATTATTCACTTGTAGCAATAATCATTCTTTATGACCAAGAACTTGACATGATCAAGTTATCAGTAAATTAAAGAACTTATATAAGAACAATAACTCTTTTGGTCCTCTCAGCAAAGAAATGCTGATTCAAGTTTTTGCTTCAAGTATTTAAAAGAGGTAATTTGCCAGGCATGATGTGCACTTTGTAATCCCAGCTGCTTGGGAAACTGAGACAAGAGGATCCTGAGTTCAAGGCCAGCCTCGGAAACTTATCGAGACTTTGTCTCAAAAGAAAATTTAAAAATAGAATTGAAGTTAGAAAGATAACTCAGTAGTTAAGAGCACATACTACAGGCTGGAGAGATGGCTCAGTGGTTAAGAGCACTGACTGTTCTTCCAGAGGACCCAGGTTCAATCCCTAGCACCTGCATGGCAGCTAACTGTAACTTCAAGATCTGACACCCCCTCACAAAGACATACATGCAGGCAAAACTCTGGTGCAAATAAAGTAAAAATAAATAATTTTAAAAAATAAGAAAGCCGGGCGGTGGTGGCGCACGCCTTTAATCCCAGCACTCGGGAGGCAGAGCCAGGCGGATCTCTGTGAGTTCGAGGCCAGCCTGGGCTACCAAGTGAGTTCCAGGAAAGGCGCAAAGCTACACAGAGAAACCCTGTCTCGAAAAACCAAAAAAAAAAAAAAAAGAAAAAAAAAGAAAAAAAAAGGGCCCATATTGCTCTTGCAGAGAACTCAAGTTCAGTTCCCAGGACCCACAATGGGTAGTTTACAACCATCTATATATAACTCCAGCTCCAAGGGATCTGACATCCCCTTCAGTACTGTACAAAATGATGGCACACTTGTGTGCAAACACACATACACATAAATTAAAATCAATCCTTTTTAAAGAAAAGACAAAATGGCATTGGTATAGCCTCTAAACTCATATGGCTACTCTAAGTAATAAATGAGATAATAAGGTAAAGAGTTTTTTTTTTTTTTTTTTTTTTGGTTGTTTTTCGAGACAGGGGTTCTCTGTGTAGTTTTAGTTCCTGTCCTGGATCTCGCTCTGTAGACCAGGCTGGCCTCAAACTCACAGAGATCCGCCTGGCTCTGCCTCATGAGTGCTAGGATTAAAGGCGTGTACTACTGCTACCCAGTGGGAGCTTTAAACACCAGCTGGCTTAAAGACTCCATAAGCAGTGCCCATTTCTATTGGTAGTTCTTCCCTAAGCCTATCTTTCTATCCTCCTCTCCAGTGAAGAAGCTATTAGCAATGCCTAAGTTGTCTCTCAGCTTTTAGACAATGAAGCCAGACCAAAAGGTGGAAAGGACTATGAATAAACTGCTATTCCAGACTATGTACGTACTAGTGGCATCTGATTTTAAAAAATATAGGTATAATATTCTGAAGAATAAATGACAGCATGTGCCTTCTTTCCAAAGTAGAAGTACATCACTCTCATCCCCTTAGCCAGGCTCCCCAACCTGGACTCCAGAGTAAGGAGTAAGGTGTGTCAGTCAGGCAGAAAGTGCAACAGGAAAGCAACTCTGATTCACATGCAAATCACAGCTTTTTTTTTTTTAGGTACAACCTTTACTTCTTCAGCTCATCTCTAGCTGACTATCCTGACTTCCCCTAACCAACTTCAGGTTGTTTTTTGTGCCTCACTGCACTTGTCACAGACTTCCAATCTAACACTTAAGTAGTCGCATTGTGATGGGCTATCTGCACATCTGTTCACTGGACTGTAAATTGGTACAAATACTGTTTTATTCACCTTTGAATTTCCAAGGCATGACACATAGTAAGCCCCATAGTTACATATGATTGAAGCAGTTCACCTTATCATTCACTAGTGAAGGCTGGAGCACAGAACAGCAGATGAGACATTAGTAGAAGGCGTATAAACTGAGGTCTGTCAGTCCAGACCTGGTTCTTTCTAGAACTTCAAGATAACTTCCTGCTTCTTCTACTTTCTTAAACTCATAAGGAAAAGGACAGAACCAGTTCACACAGAATTTCTAGACAACGGGGATATATTCTTTCTTGGAAAACAACACAAGCAATGAGGGATAGATGCTAGTGGCTGCATGTAAAGTTAACTTGTAGACCCAACACTGAAATAGGTCTCATTCTACTAGTAGTACTTAAGTCCTTAAAGCACTAAGAAACAAAAAGTCAAAAATTAGCCGGGCACAGCAGCACACTCATGTAATTCCAGCACTCACGAGAGAGAAGGAGTCAGAGTTCAGTGACAGCATGGCACACATACTAAGATCCTGTCTCCAAAAATTAAGACACATGAAACTATCTCAATGAAGACCCATGACTAATAAACCATAAATTTTAATTTCAGTACACTATTTACTACTTTAAGGTGTTTTTAAAATACCTCAATTAATAGCAGCCAACTGCAAACACAGAAACTTAAAACTAGAAGGAGCCTTGGAGGTTATTTCTACAACCTTCTGCTTCCCAACCAAGCAGAGTTCAAACACCTTCGGTCTTTAGCAACTGGCTGGTAAGAAACTAGGCCACCTGTTACCTGTTAGTCTTGTGTTCTCACTTTATTAATTCCAATCAGAAGGGGGGGGTGGGAAACATATTAACCTCACACCATTCAACTGTCATTATTTCCTACACCTACTCCCTTCCTGAGGCTCTTCACCTATCTATCCCAAACCAAACACAGAGCAGGAGCCCTCAAAAAAATCTGACCCTCCAGAGAAGCCACTACCGCCCTCCCTGACAATCACTACTTTCCCTCCGGTATTATCTCAGCCCATATGCTGTCACAGAGAAGACCACAAAGCAACTCTAAACTATCACTGACCATTTGGCCTGAGATTGCCCCTTATCTTTCTTGCCTTCGCTTCCTTCTACAGAGTCCTGTACTTTTCATTTCTTTCAAGCTCAATGTCTCCTTCAAGGACCACAAGTAATTCAACACCCCGATTGTTAAATGCCTTATTAGATAAAGGGTGCATACCTTTTCAAGCTCACCTTGAAGGAACCCGTTGAGAGGAGGGGAAGGGAGGATGAAAGAGAATGAATGAGAATGAAGATGAACTAGAAAACCATTCAACAACTGGAAAACGTCCCCTAGCCCTCTTCTCAGAACCACTATTAGACCTGTAATGCAATGCCTCTTCTTATCCCATAACTACACTGTAGACGTTACAAGAAGAAGGTCTCTTGTCTTGTGTCCCAAGCACTTAGCCCAGGACTTAACACAGAAGTAACAATGTTTGTTCAATGAACAAATGGACCATTTCTGTTACAAAATTATTCATTCATTCACAATTATTCATTCATTCCTCGGACAAAATTTTACTGAGCATGCGGTATGTACAAACCCTAACATGTAAGAACAAATAAGATGGTTCCTACCCAAAAACAATTCAAAGCTGTAATACTAGTATATTAAGCAATGCTTCCCGATCTGTGTCCCCAACCTTCAGGTCAAGATTGGAGTCCCTTCCCACAGTGAAAGCCTCGGCCTTGCCTTACAGCAGTCCACGCCCCTCCAATTAAAGCTACTCTTAGCTAGCCCCTTAGTCCTACCTTAGACCTCCATCTAAGAATCTCAAAATCTTTAATGTTCCCATCTCTCTGACCTCTGGCCTTCCCTCCATCACCACCCTCAAAGCGACTGCCAATCTACTGCACCAGCAACGCCTCGGGGTCCCTGAGTCAGAAGCCCTCAGATTTCCCTCAAGGAAAATCCGCCTCCCTGTCAGCTCCCTCTTTCCTCCGGATCTTGCCCGTTTCTCCCAGGGCCTCCGGCTCCCAGTATTCCTCACTTCCTCTCCTTCCACTGTCAAGCTGTCGCTCCTTTCTTGTCCCTCAATTCCTCTTACCTCATCCAGCTCCCTTTCCGCGACAGCACCTCCTCCAACCTCCACCTCCACCACTGCCGCCATCTTCACGGCCGGCCCCCACCCCTGTCCCCCGCGAGCCAGCTGCTTCCGCCGCTCAAGCGCTTGTAGCCAATCGGAGGCGCGGCCTGGGCGGAGCATCAAGACGGGCAGATGCCAGTGAGGAACCAAGAGACCGTCTACCTGCTCCTTCGGAATTAAGAAGGGGCAACTCTCGGGCACCACCAACCTTCAACAGGAAAGCGTTCTCGGAAAAAGAAGATTTGTTCCTATGCTATTTTAGTGTAAATAGTTCACCAGTCGTCACTATGGTGAGCAACAAATGAGGGTCCCTGAATGCGCTAATTTCGCGACGCTCCCTCGCTTGGGCTACGGGCAGAGACGCGTGTGCACCAAGAACTACATTTCCCATGTGGCATCGAGTCCGACCCGGAAGTTTAAATCTCGCTCTCTACGGGAAGAGTGTAGTGAATAAAAGTACACCTAAAAACACAAGCACGCGGGGTTTTTGTTGTTTTTAGATGAGTAAGTGCTGTCTTGCCTCAGTGGGAGCCATCTTTCAGAAAAGCAGCTTCTTTAAACCCCAAAACGCGTTCCTGAGCTTCTGTAGGCAGGGTGGCGCTCGGGCCAGAAGGCAGAGGTCACCGGACCGAATTGGCGGGAGAATAAGATTGGAGCCCAGGAGCTGAAGCTGCCCCGACTTCTTAAGGTTCGTGGACGCGGGTGACAGGCGTTGCGATTTGTCAATTGAGAGGAGTAGCTGAGAGGGAGGAGGATGACCAGCAAGAAAATGAACAGAAGCAACCCATTCCGGGATCTTCAAAAAGGTCGAGAGCTGCAGAGCCTGGAGGACCTCAATGAGCAGATAATTGCTAATCATCTATGTGTTTTTCTCCCTCTTACATTAAATATTTAAGAATGAGTCAAACAAAAATCCTGTTGTCCAGGAGCTCACAATCTTATCAAGAGACATAAGACATAAACATATAGTTGTTACATGAGGAGGCACTTAGTTAAATACCAAGTGAGAATTGGCCGGATGGAGCACTTACCTTGAACTAACTAAGGTAGGGGGTGTGTGTGTGTGTGTGTGTGTGTGTGTGTGTGTGTGTGTGTGAGAGAGAGAGAGAGAGAGAGAGAGAGAGAGAGAGAGAGAGATTTGAACACCAGTTACCTTGAATTGATTAAGGTAGGGTTTTGTGTGTGTGTGTGTGTGTGTGTGTGTGTGTGTGTGTGTGTGTGTTTGTGTGTGTGTCATTTGAACATCAAAATAAATAAGTTGTAAAGAGAGCAAGTATTCCAAGTAGGAGCAATAGCATGAGAAAATAGAAAGAAAACTTCGGTGATGAATAGAGTAGAAAACCATTATGGCCAGGAATGTATCAGGACTCATGGACTCATATTTTCAGGGAGAATATTTCAAGAAAAATTCAGGTCTGATGGTACATGCTACTCATGAGGCTGAGGCAAAGTTACTTGATCCCAAAAGTTGAAAACCGCCCTGACAAGAACGTGATGACCCATCCCAACATTTGAGGACCTGAGGTTCAGGGCTGGGCTAAACAACACAGTAAGACCTTCATCTCGAACATAATTTCTTAGGAGCCAGCAAGATGGCACAGTGTGTGGCCTGGAGAGATAGCTCAAAGATTAAGAGCACTTGCTGCTTTTCAGGAGACCCAGATTCGATTCCCAGCACCTACATGGCAGTTCACAATCATCTGGTGTTTTGTTTTGTTTTGGTTTTGGTTTTTTGTTGTTGTTGTTTAAGATATATGTATTTATTTATTATGTATCCAGAGTTCTGCCTGCATGTATCCCTGCAGGCCAGAAGAGGGCACCAGATCTCGTTACAGATGGTAGTGAGCCACCATGTGGTTGCTGGGAATTGAACTCAAGACCTTTGGTAGAACAGCCAGTGCGCTTAACCTCTGAGCCATCTCTCCAGTCCTCACAATCATCTGTAACTCCAGTTCCAGGAGATCTGACACCCTCTTCCGGCTTCCTCCAGCACCAGGCACACATGTAGTGTATTTAGATATATGCAAGCAAAATACTCAAATGCATAAAATATAAGTCCTTTGGGGGCGGGGGAGATGACTCGGTGGGAGAAAGCAGTTGCCTTGTGACCTTCATTCCATCCCCAGGACCCTCATGGCGGAAGGAGAAGATTTGACTCTTTCATGTATATACCCATCCTCCTACATACAAAACAAATAAATGTAAAACAGAAATTTAATAAAAAAAAAAAACAAATATTTGGCCAGCTTCAGCTGCATAGCAGATACAAGGTCAGCCAGGACTATGTAGCAAGATAGTGTCTCAAAAAAAAAAAAAAAAAAAAAAAAGAATCTTGGGAGACCCTCCCCCACCTAAAGACATTCAGATATCTTTGAAACACTTGTTACCAGAGGATTATTGACCATGAGTGATGAACACCTAAGAGTTAATTTATTTTCTGTGTATTTTTGCATATATTTAAAATTTCAGCCTTGGCCAGGCTTGGTGGCACACGCTTTTAATCCCAGTACTTGGTAGGCAGAGACAGTCACATATCTCTGTGAGTTCAAGGCAAGCCTGGTCTACAGAGCAAGTTCCAGGACATCCAGGACTGTTACACAGAAAAACTTTGTCTCAGAAAATAAAAGTTTATGAGGTGTGTATGGTGGCTCACACTTATATTGTTGCCCAGGCTAGCCTCAAACTCTTGCTTCCCCCTCCCTCTCCCCCATAGCTGGGATAATGGGTGCATGATGCTACTGCATCTGGCTCCTGTGAGCTGTTTAAAGACAAAATAAGTTAGAAAAACAATGTTGGCCAGATGATGGTGGTGGTTGCTCCTTTAATCCTAGCACTTGGGAGGCAGAGGCAGGCAGATCTCTGTGAGTTCGAAGCCAGCCAGGTCTACAGAGCTAGTTCCAGGACAGCCAGGGCTACACAGAGCAACCCTGTCTTGAAAAACAAAAAAGGAAAACAATGTTGATCCATCCTCTCTGGCCCAAGAATACCTTATTTTGAATCAGGATCTGGCTATATACCCCAAGCTAGCCTTGAACCTGCTATGTAGCACAGGCTGGCTTTAAACTCTGTCCTCGTGACTTAGCCTTCCAAATGCTAGGATCATAGGCATGGGACACCACACCCAACTTGGAGGAATGGAAAGCTAATTTAGGAAGTTTCCTTGAACAGAGAAAACAGAGTAATATACTGTATTTAGTTGTACATTTGTTGCCCATCCTTACTGTGTCCTAGGCTCCTAGGGACATAGAGATAAATGATTCAAGGCACCATTCATGTTCTTGGGAACTTTATAAATCCAGCGTTACTGTAATAACAGTTTTGTTTTGTTT
Source organism: Peromyscus eremicus (assembly GCF_949786415.1). Classification (NCBI taxonomy): domain Eukaryota; kingdom Metazoa; phylum Chordata; class Mammalia; order Rodentia; family Cricetidae; genus Peromyscus; species Peromyscus eremicus. The sequence goes on along the minus strand of NC_081416.1, from coordinate 98,047,674 downwards.
GTTTAATTTGCTCCTTTGTTTTCTTGAGGCTGTTTCACAATTGTGGGGGAGGGGTGTCTCTAGATGATCCAGATGTGCTTCCTACAGGCCACGGTGGCCCTGAGAAATGAACTGACTTCTGTAAATAGTTCTTATTATTAAAGAAATAAGAATGGGTAGCTTATGTTACTTTTGTTCTTTTTTTTTTTTTTTTTTTCTCCAGGAGTAATGTGAGGATTCTTATTCTCTCAGAAGCTACCAAGAGCAGAACAGGCAGTGCCACTGTGGTAGCAGAAGCTATCCTGGGAGGAAGCATATCTGCCGTGTACTTGAAGAAACTCGTGGCCTCTGATGGCTCCTGTGAAGATCAGCCATGTAGTATCATTTTCCTCTCAGGTATATTAGTCACCAGCCATGAGGGCTTTTTTTTTTTTTTTTTTTTTTTAATAGTTTTTTGAGACAGGGTTTCTCTGTGTAGCCCTGGCTGTCCTGCAACTCACTCTGTAGACCAGGCTGGCCTTGAACTCACAGAGCTCTGCCTGCCTCTGCCTCCGCTGGAGGTGTGCGCCACCACCGCCCGGCTGATTGCTTTTCTTTTGATGACTAAAAAGAGTGAATAGCTGTAGAAGACTTGTCCATGGTTTGTAGATAGCTGACAAAACTGCAGGCCTGTCTGTGCCAGAGTTTCTAGAAGGGCAGTTTGGTCATACTGCCTGGAAATTAATCAAGGGCACTCAAGGCCATACTTGACCTTGAGGATATAGTGACCACCATCAAATATGCTCACTTTATGGGAAGTTCTACGGTTCCCATGTTGGGCCCAATGCTGATCTACCATGGGGATTACTGGGGACTTCCCACCCTTTCCTCCAGTCATTTGCTTCATCCATTTACCCCCTCTCTTTCCTCTCAGTACACTAATCTTTTTTGAGGGGTGCTAAGCTACCCATTGACATTTGGGTAGCTAGGTCCATTTTATAGCAGTGTCATTGGCATGGTAGAATATTTCGCATCCCTGGTTCCCAGGCCCTAATGACAATACTACTTCATGGTAATTTTGACAGTCAAGGGCATCCCCACACAGCTGGAGAGCTGGCTCAATGATTAAGAGCACTTGTCTTGTATAAGACTTAGTTTCAATTCTTTGCATTTATATGGTGACTCCCAACCATCCTTAACCCCAGTTCCAGGGAATCCAACAGATATATACATGGTGCACATATATACATCCTGGAATAATATTCATACACATATAAAAGTAAATAAAAAAATGTTTTGTTTCCACACATTTCAGAGAGCCCCCTTAGATGGTGCTTAAGAACTACTATATTAACCCATGAAGTAAAAATTGTCTTAGCCCTCCTTACCTGAAGGTCAGCTTGAACTCTCATCGTTGTCTTCCTCTCCCTCTTTTTCTTCTTTTGTGAGACAAAGGCTCACTCTATATCCCTGACTAGCCTAGCACTCACTTTGTAGACCAGTCTGGCCTCAAACTCACAGAGATGTACCTGCCTTTCTTTGAGTATTGTTGCTTTTGTGGGGGTTTGGTGTGGGGGGGGTGTTGTTGTTGTTTGCGATAAGATCTTGCCACGTAGCTCAGGCCAGCCTTGAACTCACTGTGTATCCCAGGTTGGCCTCAGACTCTCAATCATCCTGCCTCATCCACTTGAGTGCTGGAATTATAGACATATACCACAATACCCACCTTCAAATGTTTTGTCATAGAATCTTGGAGAATGTTAGCAGTCTTCTAACATCGTGGTTTCTATAGAGACTGTTCTAGAAGCTGAAGAGAAGGATCAGAGTACATCTTTAGCTTCCCTCCCCAACCTGTATTTTAATTAGAGCTTTACTTTTATTTTATGAGAAAAATATTCACACACATGTGAAATTGTAGTTAAAAGAAGGATTTTATTGTGGAAACAAACAAACAAACAAAAAAACATGATTAAAAACCATGAGTCAAAGCTGGGTGCAGTTGGGGCTGGAGAGATGGCTCAGCAGTTATGAACAGTTGCTGGTCTTCCAAAGGACCCCGGTTCAGTTCCCAGCACCCACAGGACACAAACATCTGTAACTCCAGGTTCAGGGGATCTGACACCCCTTTTGGGCCTCTGTGGGTACATGCAGGCAAAACACATTATGTTCATTAAAAAGAAAAAAAGAAAGGGGGAGAAAGCTGGGTATGGAGGTGCATGCATGCTTATAATCCCAGCACTTGGGAGGCAGAATCAGAAAGTCATCCTTGAGATGCCTGTTTCTAAAAAAACAAAAACTGTGAATATGGTTTTCTCTTTTACTTATAAAGAAATTTAGAACCAGAGGAAGAAAGTCGTTTGTTTGCTCAAAGCTTCTCAACCAAAAAGGATTTGCATTTGCATGAGTGAATTTGGGATTTCTTAAATCTCATTGTCACTATCAATGACTTTGAATATCACTTATATCTAAGCATCCGTTGTAAATTAGGAATATAATCTTTTGCTGGTTGTAGTGGTGCACATCTACAATTCTAACCCTCAGGAGGAATTTGTGTTTGAGGCTAGCCTGGACTACGTAAACAAAATCTTATTTCTTAGAATTATATTGGAGGTAAATAAAGGTGTTGGGGGGGGGTTGGAGAGATGGCTTGGCTCAGAGGTTAAGAGCATTGACTGCTCTTCCCGAGTTCATAGTTCAATTCCCAGCAAGCACATGTGGTTCATAACCACCTATGATGAGATCTGATGCCCTCTTCTGGTGTGCAGTCAAACATGACAGACTGTATACGTAATAAATAAATAATTTTTTTTTTAAAATAAAATAAATGTCTGTGTAGAGACTGAACCAAAAGTCAGGGAGCCAGTATGGGTCTGACCTAGGTCTTCTGCGTATATGATGTGGTTGTGTAGCTTGGTGTTCTTGTGGGAGCCCTGACAGTGGGAGTGGGGGCTGTCACTGGCTCTTTCGCCTGCTTTTGGGACCTTTCTCCTAGTGGATCGCCTAGTCCAGACTTAATATGAGGGGATGAGCCTAGTCTTATTGTTACTTGATATGCCATGTTTGGTTGATACACCTGGGAGGACTGCCCTTTTCTAAAGGGAATTTGGAGGAGTAGATCTGGGGGAGAGGAGAGATGCAGGGGAGGGAGGGGGGACAGTGGTCAGAATGTAATATATGAGAGAAGAATAAATTAAAAGGAAAAAAATAAGTATCTGTGTAAAAGTCTTTTTTGTTTGTTTGTTTCATTTTTGTTTTTGTTTTTGGGGTTTTTTTTTTAAGACAAAGTTTCTCTGTGTAGCTTTGGAGCCTATCCTGGAACTCACTCTGTAGCCGAGGCTGGCCTCAAACTCACAGAGATCTGCCTGGCCCTACCTCCCGAGTGCTGGGATTAAAGGCGTGTGCCACCACCGCCCAGCTTGTATAAAAGTCTTACGAATAAAGAACTATTAATGTAGTGTTAAAAGCTCTAGTTTTGGAAATCTGGGATTCTGCTTTGTTTAGTTACTTAGGTGAGTTTTGAAGCCCCATAAGCTTCAGTTTATTATCTCTTAACTACGCAGAAGTAATAGTAACAACTCAAGAATCCTTAGGAGGAGTAAGTGAGGTAGTGTGATAAGTGAGGAGGAAGTAAATGGTGTCTGCTGCATGCGTCAGGCTAGTTCCTGCGGATGCCCCTGTGCCTTCTCTCCTGTTGAGATGCCTCAGCAAATGGGATTATAGACGTCCCTTATTCTAAGGTATCCTTTTTTCCCTGTGAGCTCAGAACCCCTCCTGATTTTTCTCTCCCTCTCTGATGTAGGATCCCAAGTATCCTGTGGAGAACTTGCTGAACCCAGACAGTCATAAGGGACCTTGGCTCAGCTGTCCTCAGGACAAGAGTGGGAAACTGGAAGTGGAGCTTCAGCTGGAGAGGGTGGTCCCCATAAGTTACATCGACGTCGGTGAGTGAATTCTCAGGGCCTTTGGGGCCTCTGAGGGAAAACACAGGAATGACATGACTAACCACTCCCCTCAAGTGTCTCAGTTTGTTCTGACTGGGTAGCTTTCTGGAGTAAGTTCTGCCTAGAGGTGAAGGGAAAATGTTGTGTTTGCCCTTGGAGATGGTTTGGTGTTGGAGAACTCCTGGGTCTTCGTTCATAGAGACTACAGTGTGGAGCAGAGACTACAGCTCAGTTGGTAAAGACCTTGCCTAGTACGTGAGGACTAGAGTCTGATCCCCAGAACCCACATTTAGAGCTAGGCATGGGCTAGGGAGATAGCTCAGTGGACAAGCAGTTGCCGTAGAGTGTAAGGATCCGAGTTGAGTTCTCAGAATCCACATGAGAACCAGATGGGTAGTCCACATTTGTAATCCCAGTGCTCCTGTGGTGAGATAGGAAGCAGGAAAGTTCGTGGGCAAGCTAGTATGTCTAACCCAGCAGGGAACAACAGAGACAACCTGCCTCAAACAAGGGAGAAGGTGAGGACTCATGCTCCAAGTTGTCCTCTGGCTTGCACTCACACACACATACACAAAGCCAAATATAGAGGTACCCTCCCTGTAATCCCAGCGTTGGGAGGTAAGACAAACTGCTACCTGGAGGTCACTGATGTGCTGCATACTTTTATGTCAACTTGACCCAAGCTAAAGTCATCTGAGAGGAGGAAACCTCAACTTTAAAAATGCCTCCAGCCAGGTGGCACACGCCTTTAATCCCAGCACTCAGGAGGCAGAGCCAGGCAGATCTCTGTGAGTTCAAGGCCAGCCTGGGCTACAGAGCAAGATCCAGGACAGGCATCAAAGCTACACAGAGAAACTCTGTCTCAAAAAACAAAAAAAACAAAAAAACAAAAAAAATGCCTCCAGCCTAGCGGGGTGGTGAACACCCTTAATCGCAGCACTCAGGAGGCAGAGTCAGGAGGATGTCTATGAGTTTGATGCCATAAGATGGGCTGTAGGGTAGTGGTGGTGCATGTCTTTAATTCCAACACTTGAGAGGTGGAGACAGGTTGATATCTTGAGTTTGAGGCCAGCCAGGTCTACAGAGTAAGTTCCAGGACAAATAGGACTAGACAGAGAAACCCTGTCTTGAAAAACAAAACAAAAAGACAAGGTGGGGCTGCCGGAGAGATGGCTCAGTGGTTAAGAGCACTGGCTGTTCTTCCAAAGGAAATAGGTTCAATTCCCAGGACCCACATGATGACTAACTTCAGTTCCAGGGGATCTGACTCCCTCTTCTGGCCCCTGAGGGTTACCAGGCGTATAAGTGGTACACAGACATACATGCAGGCAAAACACCCATACACATGAAATAAAATAATTTTTAAAAAGACAAGGTGGACAGCACCTGAAGAACAGCAACCGGGTTGTTTTCTTGCCTCCATACACGGGTAGCGTGCATTCATGTACACATACACAAAGAGAATACGATGTGATGGTGCTTCTGGAATTACGCTGTGAACTCTGGTCTGGGTAAAGCCTTAGGGCACTGGCATAATAATCGATACTAACAAACAGAACCCTTATCATCTCTAAAGATCAGTGTCAGTAGGATGCTGAAAAGTGTGCTGTGCATAGGAGTTTATAGATTACAAAAGTTGATGCCAGGCATGATGGCACATCCCTTTAATCCCAGCACTAAGAAGACTGAAGCAGGCTGAGCATACTAAGACCCTGTCTCAAAAACAAACAAAAAAGTTGGCCTTAGAATTCTCTAAAGACTTGTTAGAGACCACTGTCTTTGCTTTCTCAGGACAGAAAGCTGTTGGGTTCCTTAACAGTGATTTCCAGGGCAGGTTTCAGACTGTGGTGGCCATGGTGAACCTTCTCTATCATTTGGTGGACTAAGGTTTCATTCCATTCCAGTAGGTGGCTCTCTGTGTGACTCCCCATGTTTCCAGAACTTCCTGGCTGAGCTCTAGAGTGGAGTGTTTCCTTCCCACCCAGTATTGTACCCTGTAGTCATTCTCTCATCGTCACCCTTCTCTCCGCTTTTCGTCCCCAGGTAACTGTGGCTGTGCTTTCCTGCAGATTGACGTGGGTCGTTCTTCCTGGCCCCTGGACAGACCTTTCGTCACCCTTCTCCCTGCAACCATGCTAATGTCCCTCGCTGATTCAAAGGAGTGGAAGAACCGCTCAGGAGTCCGGATGTTTAAACATGGTAAAGAGGGCAAAAGCAGATGTGGGGGTGTTTCCGAGGACAGATGCAGTGCAGAGGTGGGTATAGATTATGGAAGGGAGCCTGTGTTTAGCTCCTGTTAAGAGAAGAGAGTAAGCTAATGCGTTGTCTGAGTTCTGCCTGATGAGAATGTCAGGAGTATTTCTGAGCTATGATTGATATTTACCTCTGACTTATTGTTGCCTGATACATCGTCATGTTTTAGGGTTTTGGTTGTTGAGACAGGATCTCAATGTGCAGCCCAGGCTAGCCTTAAATACTGCCTTAGCCTCTCAGGTGCTGGAATTCAGGCATGTGGCACCACACCCAGTGATTCCTGTGTTTTTATTTGATCCCTATTTTATTTAATCCCTAGCACCACAAAAAAGGAAAAGGTATAGAATAAATTTTTGTGTGTGGTAAAAAGCTATATGCTGGCTTTTATATAACTTTTTAAATTTTATATAATTATATATTTATATAATATATAGTGTTTCCTGAATTCTGCTTATGCAAATCTCTGTTCACTGAGCATTGTAACAGATGCATAAGATATGATCCCTGGACTCTAGGGAATTGCAATCTGTTTATCTGTGTTTAAATTGGAGGTGTTTATCTTGTTATAAAGGAAGAGTGAGATTTTGGAAGAGTTTATGTGAGGTATAGGGGATGATATACTTACTGACTGGATAATGTTAGCAATCAGAGAAGTAAGTGTGTGGTATTGGCTTCGGATGCTGTGAGTGGCTGCATAGAGTGGGTTGCAGCCTCGTGGTTCAGGAAGGTGGAGACTGGTGTGAAACAATGATGGAGGAGTGGTTAGAAGACAAGGAGCTAGGCTGGAAGGGCCCTGCCTTGCCTGTCTGGCAAACCTTTCTCTGAGCATCAGAGCCTGAAGGGACACGTGCTGGTGATGTCCGTCCCTCCTCCTGTTGGTGTTTACTGTGTGTAGCCGTGGTCTTGTGTAGCTAGAGTTTTCCTGCCTGGCCCACGGTCAGGGCAAATCTCTCTCACCCGCCAGTCCCACAGCCGCTCAGACCCAACCAAGTAAACACAGAGACTTATATTGCTTACAAACTGTATGGCCGTGGCAGGCTTCTTGCTAACTGTTCTTACAGCTTAAATTAATCCATTTCTATTAATCTATACCTTGCCACATGTCTCGTGGCTTACCGGCATCTTCACATGCAGCTTGTCATGGTGGCGGCTGGCAGTGTCTCCCTCACCCAGCTTCCTGTTCTCTCAATTCTCCTCTCTGTTAGTCCCACCTATACTTCCTGCCTGGCCACTGGCCAATCAGTGATTTATTTATTGACCAATCAGCAACACATTTGACATACAGACCATCCCACGGCAGTCTTGTCTTCGCTTTCTTCAGTTTTGGATTTTTTCCCTTCCTGCCTCCCGACTAATAACAGTTAATGCAGCACATTTTCTTCTCTGTTGCTCAAGCCTGTGCGAGTATGCATGAGCATGTGCGAGAGCACACACACACACACACAAACATGTCCCTCTCTCTCTCTCTCTTTTTTTTTTTTTTTTTTTTTTTTTTTTTTTTTTTTTTTTTTTGGTTTTTCGAGACAGGGTTTCTCTGTGTAGCTTTGTGCCTTTCCTGGAACTCACTTGGTAGCCCAGGCTGGCCTCGAACTCACAGAGATCCGCCTGGCTCTGCCTCCTGAGTGCTGGGATTAAAGGTGTGCGCCACCACCGCCCGGCCCCCTCTCTCTCTTTTTTTCCTCTCTCTAGGGTCTCATGTAGCCTAAGGAGACCTCAAACTTGCTTTGCAACCAAGGAGCTCCTGGGCTGAGATTACAACCATACACTTCCACACACAGCTTTCTCTCCTCTCTGTCTCTGTCTCTGTCTCTCTCTGTCTCTCTGTCTCTCTGTCTCTCTCTCTCTCTCTCTCTCTCTCCTTTTTAAGTATTTATTTTTATTTTTTATTCATGTATATGTGGGAGGGGTGTGTATATGTACACATGAGTACTGGTGCCTGAGGAGGCAAGAAGAGGGCGTGAGATCCCCTGGAACTAGAGTTACAGGCAGTTTTAAACCACCTGACATGGGTGCCGGGAACTGAACTCTGGTCCTCTGCAAGAATAACAAGTGCTCTTAACTATTGAGTCATCTCTCCAACCCCTCCTTTTTCTCCTTTTTTTTTTTTCCTTGAGATGATTTCCTGACTCCAGCCTCAGGAGAATCATGGGATCGACTTCGACTGACATGCTCGCAGCCTTTCACACGTCACCAGTCCTTTGGCCTGGCCTTCCTCCGGGTGCGGTCCTCTCTGGACCCCTCAGCTGACTCTGTGGTGGATCTCCCTGCCCTGGGAGGCTCTGGGCCGACCCAGGTATGTTCAGTGGAGGCTCTGGGCCCACCCAGGTATGTTCAGTGGAGGCTCTGGGCCCACCCAGGTATGTTCAGTGGTAGAGCGAGGGTTTAGTTTTTTTCTTTTCAGTTCCTAGTTAAAACCTGATGCTTGATTGAAGAAAAGTAAGCACGGAAAGAGAGAGAGAATATGATATTCCCTGTGTATAAACTCATGGCATAACCTCTCCATGGTATGGTTACCAGGGAGGTTTTTATTGTAGAGAGAGACTAGCCAGAGGCGCTCACATAGCAAAAATAGTGGGGTTATAAGAAGAATGAGTAGCTGGGGGAGGGAAGCCTGTGAGCTAGAACGAGTTTAGGGTAGGGAGGAGGTGGGAAAGGCAGGACACCAGCATGGGCTGTGACATGTGTGACAGGTACTCCTGATACTGAGGGGACATATTGGCCAGCATGCACTTCGGTGTGTTGTAGGCACCACAGGTAGCCATTTGTCCCTTCTGCCAGTGATAAGGGAAATAACTCTTTTTAGTTAAGGGGAACTGGCTTCCTAAGTTCCTGAGGAAAGCTGGCTTTTATCAACAGCCAGAAAAGAAATCCTCCTGTAGTCCAGGTTGAGCCCGTTTCTGAATAGTTAGACTCCCTTCTGGAGTTTGGGAAGTTGGAGTCTCCTTTGGACCGAACACGCTGGACTTGTGGAATAAGCCTCTCCCTTTTCTTCTTTTACATGGCAGAGATGGAAGTGTGCCTTGAATACAGTCTACACAAAGCTGTTGAAGCACTAGCTGTATTGAAATTCTTTTTGAATCTCAGCCTAACCTCATGTGTGATTTCTGGGCTTGCAGAGAGCTCTCACATTTAGCTCTTGGGAGCCCCCAGGCTCCCTTACAGCCCCTCTGACATGGTTTCCGGCCTGGCTGCCTTGTTATATATGTTATATATGTATATGTTATATACCTGCCTCTGTCGTTCGTTGGAGCACTTGAGAGGCTGAGGCGGGTGGATCTCTCATGAGTTTTCTTTTTGCTTCTGTTTTGAGACAGGGTTTCTCTGTGTAGCCCTGGCTGTCCTGGAACTCTCACTGTAGACCAGGCTGGCCTCAAACTCACAGAGATTCTCCTGCCTCTGCTTCCCCAGTGCTGGGATTAAAGTTGTATGCCACTACCACCCAGATTTTTTTTTTTGCTGGCCTTGAACTTTCTATAATTTACACTTATACAAATTTATTTTATTTATATACAAATTTAAGTATGATATAGATACATATTTTATATATTTTAAAAGTTAACAAGAAACAAACTCAAAAGTTTGCACATTCCGTCAGTCTCCAGAGGCCTGTTTACCCAGTAGTGTGAATTCTTTTGTTCCCAGAGCCCTTCCGATTGTGACAAAACCCTTAGCATACAAACTTGCGGCATCTCAGATTGCGCACACCAGCAAATAGGTCAAAGTTACTGCAGATACAATCACGTTGCGTCCCTAGGCAGCAGTGCCCCCTGCGGGTGAATCTGGGTATTTACGTCTTCGTTTTCTCCTCAGAACGCTTTGGATATGCTGGAGTCTGATCCTAGGCCCTGGCTGACTAATCCTTCTATCCGGAGGACATTCTTCCCAGATCCCCAGACGTACGTACCTGCTGTTGATATTTCTCGTGTAAGGGGAAGACCACATAGCTCAGGGGCACAGAAACCCAGCCTATGGTCCCCTGGTTAATCACTTAGGTCTAAGCATGTCAGGATAGCGAACTGTCTTGGTTGGTTCAAGTAAATAGAATAATGTTGGCATTCTGATGAGTGAAACAAAATACTGTTTCTCTGCAGGAGCACCAAGGAAATTTCAGAGCTCAAGGGTAAGCTGAAGCAGTTGCAGCCAGGGCCGCTGGGGCGGGCGGCCCACATGGTGCTTTCTGCTGCCAACAGGGCACCTCCGGCCGGTGTGGTGAGCCCAAAGAACAGCCATGGGGAACCAGGTCCCAGTCATCCAAAGAGTGCAGGTGAGGCCCCAAGTTCTGTTCCTTACTGTGTCTGACACTGTCCTGCCTCCCTGACTCTCCCATGCTGTACTAGGATGGCTCACTGTTTTCAAATGAAAGGAGAAAAATAGTCAGGGAAGAAGAGAAGTTAAATCTTATACAATAATTGAAAGAACACTGGCCTAGGAATCAGGAATCCTTGTCTTTGCTTCAGCTCCCTCATGTTTATAGGAAAGGGGCTAAACCAAATAATACCTTAGCTTATTACAATCTCAGTGTTTTGTGATTATCTCAGAAAGACAGTGCTAGTAAATGCCTCAATCCCAGCACTGGGGAGTGGAGGAGGCAAAGGGATCAGTAGTCCAGGTCATTCTCAGTACATGGAGAGCTAGCTCCCAGCCAGCCTGAGAAACATAAGACCCTGTCTCAGAAAAGAAAAGAAAAAGAAATGACTGCAGGCATCTCAGGGCTCTTCGGGAAAGGATGCTATTCCAGCTCATTCAAGGAGGCTGGTGTGTCAGTATCTCACGGTGTGGCAGCTTGTTACATCAGCGACAGACAAAGGGAAGGAGGGAGTGTCAGTTTGAAGTGTGTGTGTGTGTGTGTGTGTGTGTGTGTGTGTGTGTGTGTGTGTGTTTACTCCCTTGAGACAAGGGAGTAACTCTTAGCTGGCCTGGAACTCACAGATATCTACCTGCCTCTGCTTCCCAAGTGCTGGGATTAAAGGTGTACACTACCACATCCTAGTGAAGTCATGGCTTTTTGCAACCTATTCACAGATACTGTGCCATTTGCCACTAGATACCACCCACACTCAGGGGCCCTCAATACAAACAGGCAGTAGGTAATGGGAGTCTCTCAGAGTCTATAAGGATAAAGGTTTATGGTTTTGAGAAGAGGCTGAAAAGAAACTACACATTTGGGGATATCTACTATTGATAAGGTACTAAGATTGTATAAGCACTTTGAAATACATTTAGTGCTATATCAAGAGTTTCTGAAATTATGAATAAAGAGGTAAATGGTGACTATTGGTTTTTGTTACTGCTCATTTGACATGTATTTATTGAATATCTGTATGTGCTAATCTGTGTGGTGCCAGAGATACTATAGCAATACTCATATCTTAATGAAGAGGTGGGTGTCTGTGTCACCCAAGAAATCTAAAACTAAACTGTGATAAATACTCTGAAAGAACAGACGATAGGATGACAAGGTTCCAGTCAGAGAATCTAGGGAATTCTCAGGCTTGAATTAAGCAGGCAAAGAAGATAGAAAAAATATCTCAAAAGAAAACTTAAAATGTGGAAGCCATGTGTAAACGGCTAGATAGTTTGTTTTGATTTTTGTTTTTCACGAAAAAAGATCTCATTTTTCATCCCAAGTTGGTCTTGAACTTGCTGTCCTGCAGTCTCGGCTTCCTGAGTTCTGGGATTATAGGCGCGTGCCACCTTGTCTGGTAACTAATGAGCGTTTCTCATGCAGAGCCCAGAGCAGAAGAACAAAACAGGAAGAATGATGTGGGCAGAAGGAAGAGAAGGAAATTGCAGGACCAAAGGTAGGCAGGCTGCCATCACGTCCAGACCTCAGGATCTCCGAACCCCTCCTCACTTTTGCTTCAGTCAGGCCCGGGCAGTCTGGGTCTTGATCTCTTAGACTACACGGAGAAAGATTGTCCTTGTCCAAATGTCTTCATAGGCAGAAATTGGCCCCGTCGTGAACCAGAGTAAGAAGGTATATAGACAGCATCTGATCTAATGTAAATCTGACGTCTCAGGCCTGTGATCCTAGCAGGAGACCAGGGCAGGAAGAGTGCAAGTTTGATTACTAGGACTGCTGGGATACACAGCAGGGTTCAGGCCAGCCTGAAATTAGCAGTTGGTGGAGTCTGGGGACAGACAGAAAAATGGGGAGTGACTTAAGATGCATTTGGAGTTTCTGGGGGTTGATAAAAATGTTGTGAAAGTAATTGTAGTTACTCAGCTTGGAAGTAGCCTTAATCTATACTTCCAAAGGCTAATTTTATGATATGTACATAATATCTCAATTTTAAAATTAAAAAACTACCAGGCATGATGGCATGCACCTTTAATCCCAGGTGTTAGAAGGCAGAGATAGGCAGATTTCTGAGTTCTGGGAAAGCCTGGTCTACATAGCAAGTTGTGGGCCATGCAGGGCTGTATACTAAGACCCTATCTCAAAACTAACTAACTTTTGAAAACTGAGGACAGTGATAGAAGCCCTGTTGTCAGATGCTCAAAGGTTAACTGCCTTCCTCTTGTCTGTCCTAGCAAGTGGAAAAGCAAGGACTGACGGGGTTGCTGTTTCTGGTCTCTTCTACGTGCTTCTGGTCTGGATTCTGTGTTCCTTCAGCCTTTGGTCTCTCCCAGCTAGCTGGCCTTAAACTGTTCTTTCCCACAGACCGTTGTCCAACTCAAGTTCTCAGCCAGATAGGAGGCGGGCAGCAAGAGCAAGGCAGAGACAGCACCGACCTCAGACCAAGAATGACAAAGATGCCCAGGCGACTGGACAGTGTCCCATCTGCACAGGTGAGCTGTGTTATTATTGGGGGGCCTGAAGACCGGGCCTTCGTTTAGGAAGATAGGAGGAGGGCTGTGGGTACTGGCAGAAACATTCGGTAGAGTCTGGGGAGGCGGCTCAGTGGGTAAAGCACCTGAGGCTCAACTCTAAGGACCTGAGTTTGCATCCCCAGCACCCACGTAAAAGCTGGGTGTGGCAGCCCATGTCTGCAACCCCAGGCTGGAGGTCAGGGATAGACAGCTTCCACGGACTCACTGGCCAGTCACTCTAGATAACTAGTGAGCTCCAGGTACAACAGGAGACCCTGTCTCAAACACTAAGATGGAGAAGCAAGAAGATCTCAAATGTCAGCCTCTGGCTTCCATAAGTGCAAATGGTGCACACACACCAGCACAGTTTTGATTTGTCCAGCCCTGGTGGCCATGTTCTTTGTGCTCATAACTGGCCCTTTCTAGTAGACTCCACACTCTGTAAGGACATCCATATCCCTCAGCATCTAGAGTACTGTCAGGCACATAGTAAACGTCTGATGAATGTCTGGCGGGTACGTGATGGTGTCTCTCAGGTGTGGAGTACTCAGCCCTGGGAGACTTCCCACACAAACATTTGCTTAGCGTCAGCAGCTCCTCCTCCTCCGGCATCTCGGTGTGGGAACAGGCCCCGTTTTATTGATCTCCTTCTTCCTCCTTAGGCTCCTTCAGCATGGAGACTCTCCCTTTGCATGCTGCCACTTGTGGAGAGAGCTCCCCATCCCAGCCATCTTCTCCCTCCTCCTCGTCTTCCTCGCCATCTGTGCTGTGGGTGTCCTCCCCAGAGAGCTCACCATCGCCTTCCTGGGTCCAGTGCCCTATTTGCGAGTTACGGTTCTCAGCAAGAGAAATAGAAGAACATGCCAGCATGTGTGGGGAAGTTTGTCCAGCCTGAGCCATGAGGTTCTGTTGACCCTTTATGTCAGAACCTGGGGAATGGGTCTCTTGTGGCTAAGAAGGGTTGGCTCCCCTCCCTTCCTCTATTACCTCAGAACTCTGCCTGCCTGAGGACACTTCTGGACCCAGCTTGCTCCCCATTCCCGGTTGTCAAGGCTTTGTCTCTATGGTACTCAATTCTCATAAGGACAATTTCCCCTTGGAACTTCTTTGGTAGAATTGGTGATCTCTCCAAGGCCTTAGGACACTACACTATCTCAAATGTGTTTCCCTCAGTGAATGGTACTTATCCTCCTGCCCATTTTCCTGAAAGGAAAACTGAGGCTTGGTCAGAAGGAAAATGTGGCCTGGAAATAATAAAGTCCCATGATGTTCTCTGGAAGATGAGTGTCTTGAGCATGAAACTGACATGGAGTTTTTTTTATGACCTTGACCTTCTATATGCTTCATGGGTGTCTGGCCTAGGTGTAATCAGATGACTGCTCTATAACTTTATTTATTGTGGGTCTGAAATGGACATTCAGTAACAGGAATGTCCTCTGCGGCTGCTCATAGGGCTGTCAGAGGGACCAGAGAGATTCCTTTCTAAGGAATAGATGGTTCTAGGCTTGGTTGTGAGGCTTTGAGCAAATCCCATTCCCATCTGTTCAATGAGGCAGTGGGGCTGCAGTGTCTCCCTGAGGTCCTGGACCTGTCATAGTCCAAATTCTGCTTTGAAGAATTAAGCGCTCTTCCCTTTTTCCCAGGAGATGTCATCGTGTGGTACTAACACAAGTTCCCCTGTCCCCGGGGTACAGGGCAGAGAGAGCAGCTGGTCCTGAAGAAGGAAGGGAGGGCTCAGGGTGGGGCTTTGAGTGGGGTGAGAGAGAATGCTGGGCACAGTCAAGGGAGAGACAGACAGACAGACGGGGAGTTCAGGCCTTCAGCCCCTGCCGGCAAAGGAGGCTGCAGCCATGGATCCCCTCTCGGTAAGAGACCCTTGCTGCCCTCCCCTCCCCGCATCCCAGTCCCAGGGCTCACTGCCCACAGGGATGCAGGGGCAGCCTAGCTACCAGACCCGTAGTGGATACGCCCGGTGGGTGGGAGAGCCCCCGGAGCCCTGACCCTGGGCCTAGAAGAAAAGAGCAATGAGGACGGGCAGACGAGCAGGACCAAACCGTGCCAAGGAGGAGAGGTGCCTTCCAGGGTAGGAGGCAAAGTGAGAGCGCTAGGTGGAGGGGGACACATCAGGGGCCTACTAGGAGGCCTCTTCGTAGAGGAAGGGCGTAGAAAGCCCAGCTTAAAGACCCTTCCGTGAGGGCGTGTCTGGACCTGTCCTTCAGAGAGGAGCAGCTGGAAGATGAAGTCAACAAGCTGGGAACTGGCTTCTAGGCAGACTGTGCTTGTGTGGGGGTTCGGCTCCTAGTGTGACCCTGACCACCTGCTCTAATCACCTCTCCAGGGAACTGACACTGGGCCCTGGTCTGTAGGATTTTCATGAGAGTGGAAGTGAGCTGATAACTCCCCAACTCTAGCCCTTTCCCAGCATGAATCTGCATAATAAAATGGTGAGCAAGGCGGTATGTGTTGCCCATCCGTGTTTGGGACAAGGAAGACATAATAGCTGATTACAAAGGGTTAGAGGCCGGAAGGCAGGTGAGGAAGGCCTCCAGACTAAGGGGTTTGGGAACTCAAGAGCACCCTCCTCTCCCCTCCTTCACCCAGACGCAGCCCAACTGGACTGAGATTGTGAACAAAAAGCTCAAGTTCCCACCCACGCTCTTGGGGGCCATTCAGGAGGGCCAGCTGGGTCTCGTGCAGCAGCTGCTGGAGTCAGGCAACGACGCCGCCACCTCGGGTGCTGGGCCTCTGCGGAATGTGGAAGAGTCTGAGGACCGCTCCTGGAGGGAAGCCCTCAACCTGGCCATCCGGCTGGGCCATGAGGCCATCACTGATGTGCTGCTGGCCAACATCAAGTTTGACTTCCGGCAGATCCACGAAGCCCTGCTAGTGGCAGTGGACACGAACCAGCCAGCGGTGGTGCGTCGCCTGCTGGCTCGGCTGGATCGGGAGAAGGGTCGAAAAGTAGACACCAAGTCTTTCTCGCTAGCCTTCTTTGACTCATCAATTGATGGCTCCCGCTTTGCCCCTGGGGTCACTCCACTCACACTAGCCTGCCAGAAAGACCTGTATGAGATTGCCCAGTTGCTCATGGACCAGGGCCACACTATTGCCCGGCCCCACCCAGTTTCCTGTGCCTGCCTCGAGTGCAGCAATGCCCGCCGATACGACCTGCTAAAATTCTCATTATCCCGAATCAACACCTACCGCGGCATCGCAAGCCGGGCCCACCTCTCACTGGCCAGCGAGGATGCCATGCTGGCTGCTTTTCAGCTCAGCCGGGAGCTCAGGCGCCTTGCACGAAAGGAGCCTGAATTTAAGGTTTGTTTCCCCTGCTCTTCACTCCATCCTGCCCTCCATGCCCGGTGTCTGTTCTTGCCCTGCGACAGGATTGGGCTTTGTGGTGGGTGTTCTAGGAAGTTTGAGAAGTGAGTCACTCCAGGGGCATTTGGCTTATGCAGGGAGTATAGCTCCTGCCCTAGGAGTACTCTAGATCCATCTAAGGTAAGAGAGGAAAATAGAAACAGTTGGACAGACTTAGACACGACATTCAGTAGAGCATGTCCCTTTGAGGTACCCACTGAATTTTTACCTGGAGTGCTGTGTGTTGGGGCTCTCAAGCTTGTGATCATGGATAGGCAAAGGGGACAAGATGCTCCCAGGACTTCATTCAGTGCCTCTGTGGATGGTCTTCACAGGACTTCCAAAGCACAGAAATCAGAAAAAGTGACCTGTGGCCTTTGTGTTCCGGGAAGATTCTTAAGGGAAGAGGCGGGTTAGAGAAGATGAGCAGGGGAGGCAGTTAAGTAAGCAGAAGTTCCGGCAAAAGGTATATAATGAGGAGTTGGAGGCGTGACTCAGTCGGTAGAGTGCCTGCCTGCTGTGGATGAGGCCCAGAGTTGATCCCCAGCACTACATGCGGTGGACATACATGCCTGTGATCCCACCACTTAGGAGGCAAAGACAGAATGATCAGAGTTCAAGATCATCTTTGGCAAGTTGGAGGCCAGCCTGGAATACATGAGACCCTATTTCAATGAAACATACACACATACACACACTTAAAAAAAAAAAAAAAAAAAAAACAAGTATGAGGACCTGGGATGGACCAAAGATACATGAAACAGAGTATCTGTCCGGGGGCTGGCACTGCACCATCCATTTATCCCTCACTGAGTCATTGGCATTCCTTGTGTGCCAGGCCAGATTAGGTCCCCATCCTCAAGACTGCCATTAGGTAGGGAAGCCCATGAGGATATTATGAAGGCCTAGGACAAGATGAGGCCAGAAAGCCGGAAGGATGAAAAGGTCTCCACCAAGAAGGAGCAATGCTTTCAGAAGACTTTCCCTTCTCTTAGTAGCCTGTGGAATGAGGCAGAGCAGGAGTTCTCACCCATACTTTACAGTTGGACAGACCTGAGGTCGGTAAAAAAAAAAAAAAGTTTCCTGGCTGAGGGACAGTGCTAGAGGTAACCTCGGCCTTCAAAGCCGGGCTTAGACCCTCTCTAGGAAAAACGCCCAAACAAAACAGGGTAGGATGGAAAATAAGCAGCCAAGAGCTGCTTACTCTTTTCTGTATGCCCTTCATCTACCAACACCGGTTCCATATAAGGGCGATGCTCAAAAAGATGAACAGAATGAGCACAGGAAAAGTGTAAGGGTAGGGCAAAAACTCCTGCTGCTTCTGCGCAAGCCCGACAGTCTGAGTTCAGTCCCCAGGACCCATATAAAAGTGGAACGAGAACCAATTCTACAAAGTTGCCCTGATCTCCGCATGTGTGCTATGGCAATGTGTACCTGCACACACATCACACACAATAATAGCAATGTTCAAAGACGGTATGGGGAGTTGTTAGAGAGGGACAGGAATCAGGAGGTAGACAAGTCCAGGGGACAGGCAAAGGTGGTAGGTTTGGGTTGAAGTGACTGAGTGACGAGGCGGAAATAGCATCGCATAAGCAAAGCGACCCAGAGGATTGGATGAGGTAGCAGAGAAGAAAGAAGTAGATGACCCCGTGACATCAGGCAGAAGTGATGCGGGCCTACTGTTTGTGGGGGGCAGGGACGGATTGACCTGACGGCACACACAGACCTCTTTTCTTACAGCCTCAGTACATTGCCCTGGAGTCGCTCTGCCAGGACTATGGCTTTGAACTGCTGGGCATGTGCCGGAACCAGAGTGAGGTCACGGCAGTGCTAAATGACACGGGTGAGGATAGCGAGACTGAGCCTGAGGCTGAGGGCCTGGGCCAGGCCTTTGAGGAGGGCATCCCCAACCTGGCAAGACTGCGGTTGGCTGTCAACTACAACCAGAAACAGGTCAGCTGGGCCTACAGCCTGCCCTCCCTACCCGGGTCCCCTGTCCTGCCTCCTCTGAGGCATATCCCGCTTCAGCCTTATACTATGACTTTCTATCCTCGGGACTTTTCTGAGACTTTGATTCTCAGTGCCCTTCCATATGAGCCTTTACCAGCAAGAGGGGAAGTTTCCCATCCCTTCCTGGTTACTTTCAGGCTGAGCACTAGTGGCCCCCCACCCCCACCCCATCCCTTTGGAGAACTAGTCACCACTAGGATCCCATACTCAGGTCTCACACAGACTTAGTTTTGCCTCTGATGAGTAACTTTGGCCCAGACTTACAACTCCTCACCTATGTAGCAAGGGGTTAAATGGCTGGTGATTTTTTTTCCTGGCTCTCATTAGATTTCTTACCCAGCAGCCACGCTAAAGGCAGACTCTCTGTCCGTCCTCCCTCAGCCCCTGACTCCTCACTCTCATCCACATGAAGATATCCTGACCCACTAGGCACATTACCAAAGCTTTCCTGGGTGCCGTCTCCACTGAACTGGTCCTCATGACAGGAGACCCATATTCCATGCCCCTAGCCTCCTCGAGAGCATTCACCTAGACTTAGGTTACCTATACCTGCTGAGGCAGGGAACACTAGGAATTCTGGGACTTAGACCCCAAGTTCTACCCACTCCTGCCTGACTTCGATTCAAGAACATGGGGTGTGAAGAGTCTCGGAACATCTTCACGTTCAGATCCTCCACACCAAGGTCGTGTGGTAGGTGAAGCCCCTCTCTTCTGGGTGGGCTGGCATGGAGACGAAATGATGGTTCAACCTCTGTGGCAGGAAGTAAGGGCTCCGTATCCAGCCAGCTCCTTTGGTCTTCCTGCCTGGTGGCTGTCTCCTCTCACGACCCTCTCTACCTAGTTTGTAGCTCACCCCATCTGCCAGCAAGTTCTGTCTTCCATCTGGTGTGGGAACCTGGCTGGCTGGCGTGGAAGCACCACCATCTGGAAGCTCTTCGTCGCCTTTCTTATCTTCCTCACCATGCCCTTCCTCTGCATTGGCTACTGGCTGGCGCCCAAGTCCCGGGTACGAAGAACAAGATGAGTGATACCTTGCTTTGTGTGCTGGAAGCAAGCTCTCCACTGGAAGTATACAGGTGGACTAGGGGGCAGGGACAGGCATTACAAAAACTGCCAGAGTGTGGCAAGAGAAGGAGAGGCACCACTCAGGCCCTGGCTGGGTGACCCAAGTGGTTTCATGAGGTAAGAGGAGCAGGTTTAGAATAGTAGTGATGATGAGTTTGAACTTTTCCTGTGGGATCCTCCCCGCAAAAACGGGTGGGGGAGGCAGGAACAACACTTACCTCACATGGTTGTGAAGGAGAGAACAGAAAATGTAGAGCCTCTTGCACACCGAGTCCTTCTTAGTACTTGCCTAGACAGACGAGTGGGTGAATCTGGAAGGTGCAGGCTCACATGGGGGCCAAGCAGTCCAGAGGGCTACAGGGACAAGTGACCACAGACCTCTGACAGCCAGGCTTTCCTGTCTCCCCCAAAGCTGGGCCGCCTGCTAAAGATCCCAGTGTTGAAGTTCCTGCTGCACTCAGCCTCCTATCTGTGGTTCCTTATCTTCTTGCTGGGAGAGTCCCTGGTCATGGAGACTCAGTTGAGCACCTTTAAAGGCCGCAGCCAGAGTGTCTGGGAGACTTCACTACACATGATTTGGGTCACGGGTATGTATGAGAGAGCCCTTTACTTGTGGCCAGCTACCAAGATCCCCGTGGCCAGCTCTGCACTGGGCCCCACTGAGACTTGGCTGTAGCTAGAGTTTTCCTGCCTGGCCCACAGTCAGGACAAATCTCTCTCACCTGCCAGACCCACAGCCGCTCAGACCCGACCAAGTAAACACAGAGACTTATATTGGTTACAAACTGTATGGCCGTGGCAGGCTTCTTGCTAACTGTTCTTACAGCTTCAATTAATCCATTTCTATAAATCTATACCTTGCCACATGGCTCGTGGCTTACCGGCATCTTTACATGCTGTTTGTCATGGTGGCGGCTGGCAGTGTCTCTCTGACTCAGCCTTCCACTTCCCAGCTTTATTCTCCTCCTTGTCCCGCCTACACTTCCTGCCTAGCCAATGGCCAATCAGTGTTTTATTTATTGACTAATTAGCAACACATTTGGCATACAGAACATCCCACAGCACTTGGCCACACTGAGCAGGCTGATAATTTAGAGTCCCTTCAAATCAAGGTCTTAAAATAGAGCTGGGTGGCCGGGCGGTGGTGGCACATGCCTTTAATCCCAACACTGGGGAAGCAGAGCCAGGCAGATCTCTGTGAGTTCGAGGCCAGCCTGGTCTACAGAGCAAGATCCAGGACAGGCACCAAAACTACACAGAGAAACCCTGTCTTGAAAAAAACCAAACAAACAAATGGAGAGAGAGAGAGAGAGAGAGAGAGAGAGAGAGAGAGAGAGAGAGAGCTGGGTGCTGTGGAACACAACTGTAATCCCAACACTCAGGAAGCTAAGGCAAGAGGTTAGTAAAGTCAAAGCCAACCAGAGCTACATAGTGAGACCGAGTCTCAAAGGGGTGAGTGGTTAAGATGGTCCCATGAACAAAAGCACTTGGTGCCAAGCCTGACAACCTGAGTCAGTACCTGAGACGAACCTGGAGGAAAGAGAACCAACTCCCACAAGTTGTCCTCTGACCTCCACACACACACATAAACAAACAAATACATGTTTAAATTAAAAAATAAAAATCAAAACGAGTCCTTAAATATTTGCCTACTATGATTTGGTGGGGACCGTGAAGAACAGTGGCCCACCCCTAGCCCATGCTGCTTGCTCTCTGTCACCTGCCGGGCTTCCTCGAGCAGGCCCATCAGTCCTGACATCAGTCTGCACCAGTGAGGGAGTCCTTGTTTTTCCTGAAGGTCTCTCTGCACTTGGATGGATTAAATGTTTCCTCATCACTGCCCGGCCACTGCCACCTGGCTGTGTCCCGGAAGGAGGAGGAGAGCTGCACCCGCTCCTCTCCTGACCCCTCTCTCCTTCCAGGCTTCCTGTGGTTTGAGTGTAAGGAGGTGTGGATCGAGGGCTTGCGCAGCTATCTCCTGGACTGGTGGAACTTCCTGGATGTGGTCATCCTCTCCCTGTACTTGGCATCCTTTGCCCTGCGCCTCCTCCTGGCGGGGCTTGCCTACATGCACTGCCAGGAGGCCTCCGACAGCACCACGTGCCGCTATTTCACCACTGCTGGTGAGGGCCATTACCTTTCTCTCTGCTGTGATGAAATGCCCAGCACATAGCCGGGCCGTGGTGACGCAAGCCTTTAATTCCAGCACTCGGGAGAGGCAGGGGGATCTGAGTGTGAGGCCAACCTGATCTACAGAGTGAGTTCCAGGACAGCCAAGGCTACACAGAGAAAACCTGTCTTGAAAAAACAAAAACAAAAACAAAAAAAAACAAACAAACAAACAAAAAAACAGAACAAAAAGCAGCTTAAGACAGGAAGAGTTTATTTTGGGTCATAGTTCGATGAGAGACAGTACAGCCTGGTGAGAAAGACGTGGTGGGTGCAGATGTAGCTGGTCACATTGTGTCCGTGGTCAGGAAGCAGGAAGATGGATGCTGGTACTTAGCTCCAGTCCTCCCTTTTCTCTTTATAGTCAGCCCAGGAACCCAGCCACATTCCCTCCTCAGGAAAACCCCTCTGGAAACACCTTGCCAGAGATATCTAGAGGTGTGTCTCCTAGGTGATTCTGAATCAGTTCAGCTGATAATGATAGTGATTGGCATCACAGTCCTGCAAGCCCAGCAGGGAGTCCCAAGGCCCTCGTCCTTGGCTCTCAGCCACTGCCCATCCTACCCTGCACAGAGCGGAGTGAGTGGCGCACAGAGGACCCCCAGTTCTTGGCCGAGGTGCTCTTTGCTGTCACCAGCATGCTGAGCTTCACCCGACTGGCATATATCCTGCCAGCTCACGAGTCCCTGGGCACTCTGCAGATTTCCATTGGCAGGATGATCGACGACATGATCCGGTGTGTACTCTCCTTGTGCTCTCCCTGCCTATGGCTCCTACCCCACAGACTCGGTCTCCCGAAATCCCTTAGCTCTGTGGGGCATGGGAGTTCTTGACCCACGTTCCTCTAGCAAGACTGTGAGCTCCACCCATCTCTGAACCCTGGAATCTAGAGGCGGAATGTAAATGTAAACGTGCTCTTCTGGGCAGGGAGGCTTACAGCTCCTGCCCTCGTCACAATTGCAAACCAATCAATAGCAGAAAGAGCCCTTGGTGGGTGTTTCTGATCCCAGCTCTAGAACAACTCTATGCCTCACTTTTCCCCTTTTTCTTGGAAATTGAAGTCAGAAGGCAAAAAATAAAATAAATGAAGATCCGGGAAGGCCAACATCTCCTTCCCTGATTCGGTTTCCCAGGGCCTGACTTGTAGGGTGGGGACCTGCTCTGACCCTTCCATGTCCTACCCCCCACCAGGTTCATGTTCATCCTCATGATCATCCTGACCGCCTTCCTCTGTGGCCTCAACAACATCTATGTGCCGTACCAGGAGACCGAGCAGCTGGGCAAGTACGCTGATGCTGGGGGATGGACGTCTTAGGCATCTTTCTCCTTCCCTTGTTGGTTCACTCAGCTAACTCTCTTACTTGCCCAAGACTGCATTGATTCACTCTGACGGTTACTAATTTATTTGATTATACATTGGTCAGTTTCCAACCCTTCTATTTGAAAAATGTCAATCTTATGAAAATATTAAATGGAGAGATTCACCCATGCCCTTCACTAGGCACCCATGCCTTCTTCACTGGACATCCATGCCCTTCACTGGGCACCCATGCCCTTCTTCACTGGGCACCCGCACCCTTCACTGGGCATCCATGCCCTTCACTGGGCACCCATGCCTTTCTTCACTGGGCACCCACGACCTTCACTGGGCACCCATGTCCTTCACTGGGCACCCACACCCTTCACTGGGCACCCACGCCCTTCACTGGGCACCCATGTCCTTCACTGGGCACCCACACCCTTCACTGGGCACCCACGCCCTTCACTGGGCACCCATGCCTTTCTTCACTGGGCACCCACACCCTTCACTGGGCACCCATGCCCTTCACTGGGCACCCACGCCCTTCACATGGTGTCTCTGCTCATTGTTTTGCTACCACTTGCTTGATCTGTTTCTGTTTGTTTGTTTTTTTTCTCATGCAACACTTTGTTGCTTGTTTGTTTTTGAGATAGGATTTAACTGTGTAGCTATAGCTGTCCTAGAGCTTGCTCTGTAGACCAGGCTGGCCTCCAATTCACAGAGATCTGCCTCCCCTCTGCCTCCCCAAGTGCTGGATTAAAGGTGTGCACCACCACCCCCTACTATCTTTTACAATACTTAAAAGTTGTAAATGTCCCAACATATTAGTCCCAAATAGTTTGAAATGTCTCTTAGGAACGTGATCACAAACCACTATCCTACCAAAAACTTTGGTATCAATTTTATAAAATTGCTTACTATGCAGCTCTTGTTCAAATTTTCCTGTGACCCTATTAAAAAATCCCATGTGTAGGAGCTGAGAATGCAGCTCAGTTGGTAGAATGCTTGCCTAGCGTGCACGAAGCCCTGGGTTTGTCCCAGCGCTATATAATAACTGGGCATGGTGGCACATACTTGTGATCCTAGCAATTAGGAGATTGAGGCAAAAGGATCAGAAGTAACCCTTGGTAATGAAATTATCAAGGTAATTCTTGGCTATGAAATTACTTTGAGCCAGCCTTGGATACAGGAGACCCACCTCAAAACAAACTAAACAAAACAAAAACCTAAAACCCCATGTGTACCCTAAAACCATGCACTGACTACACTTTGCTATAACCCAGACCATCTCCACACGTACCATTTGTGTGTGTCTTGAATGAACTGATTTATAATTTACAGTTGGCATTTATTTTCTTGTGACTAAATTCAAGTTAAAGAGTTCAGGCAGGATGGGGCAAAAGAGATGGCTCAGTGGTTAAGAGTGCTTATGCAACCGGGGGTTGGGGGGTGGGGTGGGGGGTGGGGTGCCTGACTTGAATCACAGCACTTGGGAGGCAGAGGCAGAGGCAGGCGGATCTCAGTGAGTTCGAGGCCAGCCTGGCCTACACAGTGAGTTCCAGGACAGCCAAGACTGTTGCACAGAGAAACCCTGTCTCAAAAAACCGAGAGAGAGAGAGAGAGAGAGAGAGAGAGAGAGAGAGAGAGAGAGAGAGAGAGAGAGAGCTGGGGACCTGGGTTTAGCTCCCAGTACTGGCTCACAACTACTTGTAAAGTTAGTTCCAGGGGATCTAACACTCACTTCTAGCCTTTATGCACATAAACTCACCCTCACCCAGGCTCACACACAAACACATTCAATTAATTAATTGAAAGAGTTTGGGTAAGAACTGGACCTGGCTAACAAGCACTTTCCGTTGCTTCACATTAGGGGAGCACGGTGTGGCTTGGCCCTTGGTCAAGAACACCACTCCATTGTAAAGGCAACAGAGAAGCCCTTTTACTAACAGCGAAGTGTTCTGACATACTACAGCTAGACTGCTTACAGTCTGTACCCATTGGATTTAATATCCATGGACGATCTTGAGGGTCAGTGGGGTTTGAGATAGGTTCTCAAGTAGCCCAGGCTAGCCTTGGACCCGATGTGTAACTGAGGATGATCTTGAACTCCTGATCGCCCTGTCTTCACCCCAAGTGCTAGAATTCTAGGCATGTACCACCCTACCCAGCCACAGATGATTCTTACCTGAATCAGTCTCTACAGTGGTCATTTTGAGATAGTGACTTTCCACAACTATCAATTGTTTGACATTTCTTATCTTGCATCCTTCTAAAGGAGTGCTTGCTCCCAGCTATGCATGGTGGTGCATGCCTACAATTCCAGTGCTGGACGTAGAGGCAGGGGGATCACAAGTTCAGGTCATCCTCTACTGTTTAACAAGTTCGAGGCTAGCTCAGGCTGCATAAGACTTTGTTCCACAAAGAAAGAAAGAGCTGATGAGAGAGCTCAGTAGGTGAAGGAGCTTGCTGACAAGCCTGGTGAGCTCAGTTGGAGCCCCAGGAGCCACATGGTGAAGGGAAAGAACTGACTCCCAAAAGTTGTCTGACGTCCACACCTGTGCTGTGGCATTCTCAGAGCACACACACATACATGCATGAACGTGCACACACAGAAATAAGGAAAAATAAGTAAATGTAAACCATTTTTAGAAGTATTTTGACTGGGGGTGCTGGAGAGATGGCTCAGTGGTTAAGAGCACTGGCTGCTCTTCCAGAGGACCTGAGTTGAATTCCCAGCAACCTCGTGGTGGCTCACAACCATCTGTAATGAGATCTGGTGTCCTCTTCTGGCCTGCAGGCAGAACACTGTATACATAATAAATAAATTTATATTAAAAAAAAAGTATTTTGTCTGGGAGGCTGGAGAGATGGTTCAGCGGTTAAGAGCTGCTCTTCCAGAGGACCCGAGTTCAATTCCCAGCACCTACATGGCAGCTCACAGCTGTCTGTAACTCCAGATTCAGGGAATCCGACACCTTCACACAGACACACATGCAGGCAGAACTCCAATAAAGAAAAGAAAGTATTTGGGCAGCTCTCAGGTGAGGTAAATGGTAGGCATATGGCTGAGGGTAGCCAGGAGTATTGAAAGTCAGTGAGTAGAGGTGTAGCAGATTAGGTCGTATTTAGGAAGATCTCCCTTGGTGCCATGTGGAGGGCAGAGTGACAAAAGACGGATGCAGGGAGTGAGATGCCTTCTCCACGAAATGCTAAGGGCAGGTTAGTGTGGGCAGGACGGCGAGCACTTGATGAGCACATTCTGCTGGGGGTCAGTGGGAAAGGCAGATCGGAAGGGCTTCCTGGAAGAGGAGTCACCGGGGCTGCTGGCTCTGCTCCACACCACACATCCTCTCCCACCCAGGAACTTGTCTTCACGCCTCCCTCTTTCAGCTCTCTGCTTTGCAGTCGCAGCAACCAACATGATCCTTCCAAACGTAATTCAGGTGTCCCCCCTTGTCCAGAACTCTTCATCGATTCCTGTGGTTGGAAGGCCACGGTCGAGTCTTCAGTTCTACTGGATTCGGCCCTGTATCTGTGTGGTCCCCAACAGCCTCTCACAAGCCGTTCTCTCTTCTTCCCATCCCACCCTCACCCTGACCCTCCCCAGAACACAAGGGCCTTGAAGACAGGGTTCTGCTTCTTATACACCACTGTGTCCTTAGCACCCTGTCACTACTCTTCGTTCGTAAATACTGGCTGATCAAAAGAATACAGATGGAGGGGCTGGAGAGGTGGCTCCGCAGTTAAGGCCTTCCTGCTCTCACAGAGGACTCAGGGTTGGCTCCCAGCACCAGACTATCTGTAACTCCAGTTTGTGGTGATATATTGTATACCCTAATACATTTGCCTGAAGATCAGAAAACAGAACAAGCCACTGAATTAAACATAGAAGCCAAGCAGTGGTGGCACACACCTTTAATCCTAGCACTTGGGAGGCAGAGATCTGTCTGGATCTTTGTGAGTTT
Organism: Peromyscus eremicus; assembly: GCF_949786415.1. Classification (NCBI taxonomy): domain Eukaryota; kingdom Metazoa; phylum Chordata; class Mammalia; order Rodentia; family Cricetidae; genus Peromyscus; species Peromyscus eremicus. The sequence goes on along the minus strand of NC_081416.1, from coordinate 98,020,837 downwards.
AAAGCCACCCTGGACTACATGAGATTGACTCGGTCTAGGAGAGAAACAGAGCCAGGCAGTGGTGGCACACAACTTAAATCCCAGTACTTGGGAGTCACACACCTTTAATCCCAGCACTAGGAAGGCTGAGACAGGAATTGATGTGGGTGGGCAGAGAAAGGTATAGAAAGCGTGAGGAGACAGGAACTAAAGTTTTTCTGAGGAGGAAAGCTGTTCAGGCTGAGGAGTCCTCAAGGTAAGAGGTGGCTTATTCCTTTGTCTCTAATCTTCAGGTAAATTTATTAGAGTACATAATATATCACTACATTTCCCATTTTTTGTCTAAAATAATAAAAGAAGGTTATAACTAATATAAGAAAAAGTAAATACAATAAGTATATACAATATATATAGTCAAAAATTACAGGGGTTGGGGATTTAGCTCAGTGGTAGAGCGCTTGCCTAGCAAGCACAAGGCCCTGGGTTCGGTCCTCAGCTCTGGAAAATTAAAAAAAAAAAAAAAGAATTACATTAACAATGTCCAGTCCATTAACATTTGACAGAGAAAATACTCCATTCTTTATCCTATTTTGGTGAGTCCAAAATGTTGTACTTAATTCACTTTCTATCCTAACTTGTATTATCAACCGAATATTATCTTTTGATATCTTTCAAACTTATATACTTTAGCAGTTCCAGGGATCCACTGCTTCTTCTGACCTCTGCGGCCTCTTGCATACACACGGTGCACTTCCATACACTCACACACATATACACATGTGTGTGTATGTATATGCAAAATAAAATATACATATACAAAATAAAATAAATTTTTAAATAAAGGTTAATGCTAAGAAATGGCACATGTCTGTAAGCATAGCCCAAAAGCCTTCATGGACACAGAGCACATTTGGCTAAGTCTTCAGGGGCAGGGAGTATGTCTGGGTGGAAGCCAGGCTTCTCTCCCAACCCTACCCCCACTTTCCTGTCCTTTGCTTGCCCCCACCACGCCAGTTTCAACGAAACGTTTCAGTTTCTATTCTGGACCATGTTCGGCATGGAAGAGCACAAGGTGGTGGACATGCCTCAGTTCCTGGTGCCCGAGTTCGTGGGCCGAGCCCTGTACGGCATTTTCACCATCGTCATGGTCATTGTGCTGCTCAACATGCTCATTGCCATGATCACCAACTCCTTCCAGAAAATTGAGGTGGGTAACCCGAGCCAGGCTGGCCAGGGAGGAGGGGGGAGGGATAGGGAGGAATGGGGTGCTCCCGCTGCTGTTTAGTGGGTTGGACAAATTCCCTCTATACAAGGGTCTCAGGACTGCTGTTGCTGTTGCTGTCGCCAGGAGCCAGGGCTAGTGCTCTTGGCAGTTTTTCTTTTTCTTGTTGTTGTTGTTGGTGGTGGTGGTGGTAGCCATTTGGAGGCATTGTAGAAGAGTAAGTGGGAGGGTTGAGTTTGCAGACTGGAGAACAGACTGAGCAGCACCCGGAAATTAGAGAAAGAGAATGGGAAAGGGGAAGCGTTCCAGGAAAATGTGGGTGATCGATGGGGGTAGGAATAAGAACAAGAAGAAAGTGGTGGGCGCACTGGAGAATAAGGGATGGGAAGACAAAAGAGAGACGGGTTGAGTGGGCAAGGGGCCCAGTGCCAGCATCGACCTCGCATAGCCTCCTGCCTCGTGGTCCCCAGGACGATGCTGATGTGGAGTGGAAGTTTGCTCGCTCCAAGCTCTACCTGTCCTACTTCCGAGAAGGCTTGACGCTGCCTGTGCCCTTCAACATCCTGCCCTCCCCGAAGGCTGCCTTCTACCTTGTCAGGTGACGGCCTCCACTCTTGCCCCTGTACATGACCCAGCTCCTGCCCCGCTATCCTAGGCCCTGTCCCTGGCTAACTTCGTTTCACCATGGTAATCTCTCAGGAGAATTTTCTGGTTCGTTTGCTGTTGCTCCTCCTGCTGCAAAGCCAAGAAGTCGGACTACCCCCCCATCCCAACCTTTGTGAGTACCTTCTCAGCCTCTGTATTACCTAAGCCACTGGTATGTCCCCAGAGAGCCTGCCCCCAGTTCCCACTCTCACACACAACCTCCGTTTTCATCTTCCTGCTTCTGGCTGGGTCCTGCATTTCCAGTCCCACCCACATCCTACAGCCTAAACATGGTTCCACGCCCCCTCCATCCCAAGCCTGAGTTCCAGACAACCAGACTCTAAGACATGCCTGGGTGATTTAAACAGCATATGGATGGTAAAAGCCTCCTGAGGATGAGCAGGTTGACAGGGAGAAAGGCAGCTGGGCATCCAAGGGGCTCACCTACCTCCACCATCAGCACCGGAACCCAGGGCATGAGAGATTTTCTAATTTGGGACATTGCTGCCAGTTCTACCGGGGCCTTTCCTTCCCGCCCCACTCCCACCTCGGCCTTCACCACACACGCTGGACACCACCCTCTCCTCCCAGTCACCCTCTCCTCCCAGTCTGCCTCGCCTAGTTGGCTCCCGTCTATCCCCAGGACTGCGCTGTAGGAGACAGTCCCAGGACAGAAAGCTTGCATAGATTTTTGCCTTTCTCCTTTATTCTTAGTCAAGAGAGATGTTGAAGGAAGTAGAGAATTCACTGTGTCTTCCATTGCAGACCAACCCTGGGGCAAGGGCAGGGCCTGGGGAAGGAGAACGTGGATCCTACCGCCTTCGGGTTATCAAGGCTCTGGTGCAGCGCTACATAGAGACTGCCCGGCGCGAGTTTGAGGAGGCCCGGAGGAAAGGTGGAGTTCCCACCTCCAATCCTTCCCCCGTTACTGTTCATGGCTCTCCTGGGAAGAGTGCCCCACACCCAGACGCACCCTCCTGACTCAGTTGCGTTGGGATTCAGTCCCATCCTTTCTGCCCTAGGACGCCACAGCTTGCCAGCCAGCTCCTTGACTCAGTTACTCTGCCTTCCTGTCTTACTAAGTTTCCTAGACTGGTCTTGGACTCACTTTGAAGCCTAGGCTGGCTTTGCACTCTCCATCTTCTTTCCTCAGTCTCCCAACTAGATGGGATCACAGGCCTGCACCAAGCCCAGCTAAGGCTTTCCTTCTTTGTTGCTGCCCTTCATCAATGCTCACAGTCACCTGCACAGCTTCTCTACCCTCCTGACCCCTCAGTCTTTTCAGCCCTTCCTTAGGATCCAGACAGGGCGTCCTGGGTTCAGTAGGGTGGGTAGGGGTAGACAGAAGAGGTGCTGACAGGCTCACCTTCTGAAAGACCTCTCTGTCCTGATTTATCTCAGACCTGGGCACCAGACTGACAGAGCTGACCAAGACTGTGTCTCGACTGCAAAGCGAGGTAGCCAGCGTGCAGAAGACTCTGGCGGCAGGCGGGACACCGCGGCCTCCCGATGGCGCTAGCATCCTCAGTCGCTACATCACCCGAGTGCGCAACAGCTTCCAGAATCTGGGCCCCCCCACCCCTGAGACCCCAGCAGAGCTGACCATGCCAGGGATTGTGGAGGCCGAGGTCTCTATAGAAGCTGGCCTTCATGCCATAGGAGAGGCTGAGACTCCAGCGTCTGGAGAGCCCAGCCACTCCTCCCCTGCTCATGTGCTGGTGCACAGGGAGCAAGAAGCAGAGGGGGCAGGGGACCTGCCCCTAGAGGAAGGCCTGGAGACCAAGTGTGAGTCCTAACACAACAGAAGGGTCTCTTCTGTCACTGACTGCAGCAGCCTTCTTGGATAGAGCAAGGGTCTCGTAGTAGAAGATCATGGTGTTTCTTTGCCTCAGTAAAATTTCGGCTGTGGAAGTCAGGTAGCAATCTCCATCTCTTGATGTCCTAAGATCCCTTCTTTGACTTCCCTCTAAAATGAACCCTATGTGAGAATGGCAGAAACAGCTTGCTTTGGGGTCTAGGGTTCAGAATCCTACTTTGGGGTTCCTTAGGTCTTTAGTGGAAAGAGTTTTGGCCTAGGAGGCTGGAGGCCTGGAAGATAAGAGACCAGGGGAGCAGGAGGCCTGAGGGGGGGGAGGGCACTGAGAGTGGGGAGGCCTGGATTGGAGAGGCCTGGGAGGCCTGGAGGTGGTGCCCTTCCTTGGCCCTGGATTTCTCTCGACCAACAGGACTGGGAGTCCATCTATTCTGCCTTAAAGGCAGCTGTGAGGCCCCTCTGGCTGTTCAAAAGCTCCAGGTGCAGAGGTTAAAGTGTTTGACCAAGAGGATCGGGAAGTTAGTTTTCAGTCCCTGACTTTCAAGCTTGCCAAGGACAAATGACCTCGTGAAATAAACCAGTCATAAAAGCCCATGTCGCTATACCACAACTCTGTTTAATTGAGTAGCCATCCAGTCTTGACCTTGCATGTCCTAGGAAGTCCCCACCACATAGTGGGGTTCCCTCAACCCTGCCACGGCCTCGGGTCTCCAACCCTGGTTGGAGAGGTAGCCCATTGCACTAGAACCAGAACCACACTCTTGCTTCTCGAGGCCACGCAAAGCCCCGTCTTCATGGAAAGGTCATCAGTTCCCAAGACTCCAAGAGGCTTTCAGGGTCCAGTTCTCGAGAGCTGCAACTCCCCAGGGGCCAAGAGCAGCGTCTTCCCTGATTGCAGAGCCAAGGCCTCTGTGGAGGATGACTCTGGCTGCCCTCCTGCTGGAGAAAGAAGAAGGGAAGGTGGGGTAGGCAGCAGGGCCAGGAGAGCTGAACAGCCCACAGAGCAGGCCAGAGGGTGACGTACCTGTTGAGGACACACAGCCATGCCTCTTCTCCCCTGCAACAGATAGCACAGTAAGGCCCTGAGGCGACTCTCGTCCCAAACGTCTTGCCTCTGGCCATCCCCCTTTGTCTGTCTGCTCCTTCACCTCAAAGCAGACTACTCACTTCCTTTCAGCTTCTTCCCGAGGTCACCTTTCCAGATGGCCTAGCCATCCTTGCTCCTCCCCACACCCCATCACTCTTCCATTCTCTTCCTGCCTCCCTACTGGACTTGGCACAGTCCAGTCCTGTTCGCCCCATCAAACCAGGGCCTGCTGAGACTGGCCTCCTTCACTCGGTTCCTTGGTCTACCCTTTGGAGAAGATAGTCATCTGAGAATATCCACAGATCTTGAATGTCCACAGGTCACAGGACCTGGCAGAACCTCAGGCTCGCTAACGAATCGAGTCTCCTGAAGTCTCTGGGGCCTGGGTCAGGACATGCTGGCTTTCACCCACCCTGCCATTCTCTGTCGCCCATGCATCGCTCACCACCCAAATAGGCGCAGTTAAAGTGGCTGCAGGTCTGGTTATAACTCCAGAGAGTTACTATGCTCTGGGCTCCATGCTGGAAGAACCCAGTGACCAAGAAGACTTCATGTGGGGGGATCAGCACCTCACGCTCCTCAGGGAAGACAGACAAAGCCTGGATAAGAGCCCCAAAACAAGTCCTTAGATTGAAGAAAGTGGCATTACCAAACCCACGAGCCACTGTTTCATCCAGAGAGCTGGAGGCAAACTGTCCTAACCGGACAGAGTCCCCTAGCCTCTTGGGTTCAAAGTGAAGGCTGCCCACGCCTCGGAACACCACCTCCCCATCTTCCCTATAGCAGCCTCGGGTGCCCCGAAGCAGCTGCAGGGCCCGGGTCAGGTAGAAATGCAGGGCCTTGAAGGGGAAGTGCCTCATGTAGAGCTCCCGGGAGCCGCCCCCTGTCCGCACAGCCTGGTTCAGCTCCCAGTACAAGGTGTTGGATGAGTTGGTGTACACCATAATAGCTATTCCGTGCTGGGCTTTGAAGCCAGGAGGTAGAGTGAGCGTGTGCCGCCGGTGTTCCCAGGCCTCTCGGGCTGCTTCCCAGGATTCCCGGAGCAGGGCATGGCGGGCCATCTCCTCCTTTAGCAGCAGGCCTGCTTTCTCCTCCATCTCCTCGGAGCAACCCACGTAGGCATCATCGAAGGTGTCTGGAACCAGGCTCAGGGGCAGGATCGGAACAGCTTGGACCTGTGGACATAAGGAAGGGTGACACCACATAGGCAAGAGTGTAAGTTTAGGACACTGGCCAAGGGTCCTGGTGGCAGATCAGTTCAGAATCACGGATTTTCATTTCTATGCCCAAACATCTGACGCATGCAAGTGGCAAGATCCCAAAGAGGCACAGATATAACACAGGCAGTGGAGTCGGACAGACATGAGTTGAAACACCACCTGCTAGCTGTGGGATCTCGAGTAAGTCTCAGGTCAGGGCTTTCCTGGATTCCACATTCTCCTACGAATTAAGGGCACTTCCAAACCTCACAGGGTTATTGTGAGGAAAGCGTAAAGATCATTGTGGCTCAGCCTAAAGGGGTGAGATCATTGTGGCTCATCTTTCCAGGGGCGTGTGTGGTTGGTTCCTGTCTTTCCTGGCTCTGATTGTCGGTATGTAGGCAGTAAACTGCAGCCAGTGTCTGGCCCCTGCCCGGGTCCCCCTCTTCCTCAGCTATTTCTTACCCTTGGGGAAGCCCTGCACTCAGTATACATCACTGTCAGCTCTGAGATTCCTGCATGCTCTTCTGCTTTAGATGTTATTCTAAACTCAAGGCGGGGTGGGTGGGAGTTTATTGTCCCCAGCTTAACCTTAGTCCCAGAGTGTGCTGGGGGTGGGGGTGAAGCCCGGTTTTCAGGGTCTGCCAGAGTGTACAGTAGCACACTGTTGTGTACAGGGATTTGTCTGTGGTGTGAGATGAGAAATGGGAAGGAGAAAGATGAAGGCAGCCCCTATGGAGGGGTAGCACAGAGAGAATCACACAGGGAGCTAGGGGTGCAGGGAGGTGGAGATCTGGAAGAGAGATGAGGCACTCGGGCTCCCTAATGGTGCAGAAGTTCCCGAGAAGAGGATTGGGAAAAGGGAAGAGTCGCCTAGGAGGGTTTCCCTGATGGTTCCTCTGCCACCACCTTCTCAGCATCTGACCCACAACTGACCCTTATTGGCAAAGTTCCCAGAGTTACCTTCCAAAGGGTGTGCAGGCCGAGGCAACTGAGGACCATCAGCAGATCCTCCAGAATCATCCTTGGAGGAGTCCTGTGATGGCAGGATCCAGATAATAATGAGGCCAGTGGAGACGGGGTGCTGGCTTGGATGGGCTCCAGGACCTTCCTCCTGCACCCTGAGAGGGTCCTTAGTTAAGGACTGGAATTCAGAAGTGATATGGGGCGGGACCAAGGACAAGTCTAAGCATAGGCAGGGCTTCAGACTTTACTGTCCCCATCTCAAGCCCTAGTCTATAACTACTCGGCCCCTCACCCAGGCTCTCCAGGACTTCTTTGCGATGGTATAGGTGGGGCAGTTATATGGCTCCGCCTGGAGAGGGGCGGGGCGGGGACGAGGACCTACCTGGAGGTGGCAGAGGCCCAGAGTGGCCTAGGGCTCTGGTCCTTTTTGCGGCAGACTAGGGGACTAGGGCTGAGGTGCGGGCAGGCGCTGCGTAGATCCCGGACTGCCGAACAAAGTCCCCGCGGCTAACTATAGCCCCTGGACTGGTAACCTGACACCTATCTTCCCCAACAACAGACAGGGGCGTGGGAGCTGGACTGACAGAGTCCTTGAGTGGTTGAGGGGCAAAACTCTCCTTCCCTTGAATGACAGTTTCTTTCTGTAAGATCAGAGCTAGGTCAAGGCTGAAGGAGGGACTTGTGAGACTTGGCCCTTTCTCCGGTGGCCCTGGGACCTGGCCAGGGCCAGGGCACCCGACCACCAGGCCATGAAACCCCGCGAGGGTCGCTCCTTGTACATCATGTTAAGTCACCAAATCTGTCTTATTTGCATACAATTTGCATACGACACACGTTGGGTCACGTGCACCAGCATCAAAGACCCCTATGCCCACTTCCTTCCCTGCTCTTAACACCCTGTCTCCCTGCCCTGGTCTGTAGGGAAGGGTAGAAGGAAGCGCTAGCTGCCTTCTGGACCTCTGGGGTTCAGGTGACCCTGTGTTTGTAAACACAGCTCTCTCTCTCACGCCTCCCCTGGGCTTGACTATAAATAACCTAGTTCTGAATTTCAGATGCCCAGTTGGAGGTAATGGGAGAAGGGACCAGTTTATGGGAAGGTGGAGGGCGTATGTTCTGAACATCAGGGCTTAAGAGATGTCTCCTGCTGGGGCTAGGGTAAGCATGCCCTGTGAAACCTGCCAAGGGCCTCTCGGGTCCAGCTCATGAGTTTACACAATCACCATCCCTTCACCACCTCGGATTGTCAGCCAAATAAAGTTTCCTTCACCTAAAAGCCTGTGTCCTCCATTCCTTCTTGATGACTAAAGAGGAAAACAGACCGTCCCTGTGGTGGGAAGGCTGGGTTGGGAAGTGGAAGAGCATTAACACCCTTGCCTACCTACCCCACCCTTCCTCTCTCTGGAGGATTCAAGTACTGGTAGTTGCAGGGACAGCAAATACTGTGTGGGGACAGCCTCTGGCTTGGGGAATTTCTTACACCCCAGCACCTGGAGCGCCAACAAGGTCCCAAAAAGTGGAGTCAAATCTGGTAATGGGCCAGGGATCCTGAGAGGGGCAGAAAGTCCTCCCAGGTCACATGGTGGGTCAGGGATCCAGCTGGAACCTAGGCTCCTTAGAACAGAACAAAGCTTGAGATGGTGGCACATGCCTATAATCCCAGCATCCAGGAGGGAGGCGGAGGCAAAAGGATCGATTCAAGTTCGAGGCCAGCCTGGACATTGTGAAAGAAAGCAATAATAATAATAGGGAAAAAATGAACGGAGATGCCTGGAGGTACAGTCTGGTGAGGAGGCTGCTATCCTGTCTCTCCTGTGTTTAGCGGCTCTCATTGTCATGGGAAGAACGTTAGTCCAGGTCACACTGGGCAGAGGCTGGTGTCCCTGAGCCTTGAGAGAGCTTGAAATAGACGGGGGAGTGTCACATTTCTGAGCAGCTGTGTGGGGACGCAGGAGGGGTAGGGAACTGACAGTATAAAAGAGAAAGCTACCTCCCTGTCTGCCTATCACGGGAGACCAGACCAGCTTTGCCCACCGTGGAGAAGGCTAGGTAAGGGCACCTCACCTCCCTGCCTAGGGAGCAGAAGGAACTTTCTGGTATTAAGTTTAGGGTATTGGTAAAGTGTTAGGGATCCTTGGATGGGATGGTTGAGGACACTTAGGAAGGTTTGGGGGTTTTGAGAAGAGACTTGGGGTCATATTCCCAGAAGGGACTGCTGAGTGAGGGAAGAGAGAGAAACTGAGGACGGCAGGTCACAGAATGAAGGTAAGTGCAGCTCCCTCACAACTGTGAAAAGGGATTCCCAAGCTGGATTCAGCTCTCTCATGCCAGAGACTAAGTTAGAGGCCAGCCTGGGCTACCTAACAAGATCTTGTCTCAAAAAGACAAAAAATGGGAAGAGGGAATTGCTGGTGTCCCAGAACAATCCCTGCTGCCCCCCTCCCCCCACTGGTCACCAAGGACAGCAATCTACTTACTCTGAGGTGCTCTGTCTTGTTGGCAATGCTCAGAAAGCCCCTTGGCCTTGTTTATCAGAGCCTTGGGGGGTCTTTCATCACAGACGGAATAGAAAGAAGACGGAGCCAACTGTAGAGGGTGTGTGTGACACAGGCTAGCTTTAGCGGCGCTGACAGATAGGGTGCGGCTGTCCTTACAAGGGAAGAGGCTGGCTTCCACTGATTTCCCGGGATGCCTGACTGGGGTTATCATCTTGCCTGAAGGACTGGAGGGCTCAGTAGCTGAAGCTGTGGGACCTGTGGCTACAGTAAACTGCTATGTAACCTCTGAGAGAGGACAGAAGCCCTGCCCAAGAGGTGATCCACACAAATGCATGCAGGTGACAGAGCTTGACCCACAGGGGAAGATGGCTGCCGGTCTTTCCATACCAGCCCAGTCACACATCCGGCATCCACAGGGCCACCGGAAGCTGTGATATTTGGGTAGATTTTCCCTCCTTAACAAGACTCTCAGCAAGCAGTCTGGTGACGCTGCCTGGTCCTGGGCTAAGCCCTGGGGACACGGAATGGGCTATTGCTGGTTCCTGCACCGGCCAGGAGTTGTGGGGGTAGGCTCAGGAGAGGGCCACACAGAATGATGTGTAGCCCAGAGGATTCTGGGAGCTTTCTGAAAGAGGGGAGCCCTTAGCTAAGCCTGGAAGAGTGGGTGGCCAGAGGATAGCTGAGGATAGGGGGACAGTAGCACCTCACTGGAACTCTGTTCCTCCTTGGCTCCTGTACTGTAGGAGCCAAGAAGGGACTAAAAAGTTCCCAGGGGCAAGGTCACTGAGCAGATCCAAAGGCAGAATACGGTTGGGCTGTCATGAGTGGGTAGAGGGATGTTTTTATTTCATTTTGCTGCTTCGTATTGAGCCCGGGTCTTATGTACTCCAGGCTGGCCTGGAACTCACTGTGCAGCCTTGAGGTCCTGATCCTCCCTCTCTACCTCCTGAGACCTGGAACTTCTGGCATGTGATGTCATGCTTGTCTTCTAGGAGGTACTGGGAATCAAACACAGGGCCTTGTGCATGATAAGCCTCTCCTTTTTTCTTGTTCTTTTTTTAAGAAATTTAAAAAATGGCTGGGCAGGGGTGGCAGAGGCAGGTGGATCTCTGTGAGTCTGAGGCCAGCCTGGTCTACAGAGTGAGTTCCAAGATAGCCAGGCTACACAGTGAAACTCTGTCTTGAAAAAACAAAACAACAACAACAACAAAAAGGATATTTTATCATCTTTTCTCTCATAATTCTCAATTTTGCACTTTTTTCTCAGTATTTTGAGATATTTCTTCCGGTCAGTTTTAGTGCAGAAGATTTTTTTTTAATATTTTATTTTTATTTTTAATTATGTGTATATTTGTGTGTCTGTAAGTGAGTATGTGTACCTGAGAGCAGGTACCCACCAAAGCCAGAAGCATCAGATCCTTCTACAGCCAGAGTTCCAGTCAGTCATGAGCCACCCCAGTGTGGGTGCTAGGAATTGAACTCACGTCCTCTACAAGAGCAGTCTACCCTTTTAACCGCTAAGCTCTCTCCCCACTCCCACACAGAAGGTTTTAAGCAGGTAAAGGTGGTCAACAGGGCTGTACTTTAGAGACATTGTTCTCCCTGCTCCATGGTGAATGCACTAACAAGGAGACAGGGAGATCTTGTAAGGAAGAGACAGACAAAAATTAAGCAGGGCAGGGATGTGGGCCTCCACAAAGCAGGGCAGGGATGTGGGCCTCCACAAAGCAGGGAGGGAGAATCCAGGAGGCAACTTGAACTTAACATGAGCTAGCAACTGCAGTCATGTGTGATGAAAGACTGAATGAAAGGATTCCCAGGTGACCATCCTGAGAGGCTGGATGCCAATAGAGACAGGGTACCACACGAGTGTCTTCTCCTGGCACGATCACAGGAGCTATCCCAAGCTGGATGAAGCCTAAAGGGTGATATCAAAGAGTTCCAGGGTTCTCACTGAACCTGAGGGCCAGAAGCAAAAAGCCTCATGAAACCCCAGAGCCTGGCTCTTCCTAAGCCTAGGCTCACTCTCCAGCTTCTCTTGGTTTCTCCAGCCCATCCTCCCTGGGATCTCATCTCTGCCTGACTTCCACATCAATGGTGCAAATTACTCTTCTGGGTTTTTTTGTTTTTGTTTTTTTGTTTTTTCGAGACAGGATTTCCCTGTGTAGTTTTGGCGCCTGTCCTGGATCTCACTCTGTAGCCCAGGCTGGCCTGGAACTCACAGAGATCCGCCTGGCTCTGCCTCCCAAGTGCTGGGATTAAAGGCGTGCGCCACCACTGCCCAGCTCTTCTGGGGGTTTTATTTTTGTTTTTGAGATAGGGCCTCATGGAGTCCCAGGATGGCCTTGGGCCCACCATCCTCCTGCCTCGGCCTCTCACGTGCTGGCGTTACAGGTTGCACCACCAGGCCCACCCTTTCTCTGAGGCACGTTCGTTTCCGTTTCCTTCCTGACTGTGCCAGGTACTGGCAGTAGCACAGGGTAGATGACAATAAAGTACAAAAGGAAACTTTCGGAGCGGTGATGGCAACACAAGTGTACATAGATTTCCAGACCATGTCAATGAACACTGGAAAGCCATCAGTAGGCCAGGCACGGGGGCACGCCTGTCATCCCAGCACTCAGGAAGCCGAGGCTGGCAGATCACTTGGAAGTGGCGTTACGCTGAGTGCAACCAACCAACACGCTCACAGGCGCCAGCCTGGGACACAGAGTGAGTTTAAGGTTGGCCTGGACTACAGGGTCAGATCCTGCCTCAAAGCAAACCGAACATTATAAAAAAAAATCCATGTGCCCATTCAATGGTTTGACTAGCCCATGAAACACATCATGTGACCATTGTAATGACAAGGGTAGATGGGAGGGTGCTGACTTGGAAGGAATCCCTGACAAATTGTTCCTCAAAAGGATATATTCACAGGATGTGTATATGTAAGCATTTTTTCTTTGAAAAAAAAAAAAAAGGACAACAAATCTAAGACACTGCATATAGAACATCGTGTGTATGTATGGATGTGTGTGTGTGTGTGTGATCTGTGTACATATATTTAATATTATATTATTCAGAGGCTCAATGGGAGAGTGCTTGTCTAGCATACACAAGGCTCTGGGTTTGACCTCCAGCATTGAAAAGAAACAGTTAATTATACTGTTCAAATATTTTCTGAGAAAGGCATTGGAAGACATATTATATCACTGGCCACTCCTTCCCATGGGCAGGAGTGTGTAAGGCTGGAATGGGGTAAACAGAGAGAAGGGGAAAAGGAGACTATCTTTCACACACTCACCTTCTTACAACCAGCATTACGTTGTAATAATACACGTCTGTCTTACTCTGTAGTAAAATAAGTAGGTAGCTCATATCCATTATGCCTGCATTTAGGAGGTGGAAGCAGGAGGGTCAAAGATTAAAGGTCATCTTTGTTTCAGGACCCAGTTCCAGGTCAGCATGGGTATGTGAAACCCTGTTTAAATCAAACAGACATAGACAGACAGACAGAAAAGGGACAGCACGCAATGCAGTCCCATGCAATGCAGCCCCAGCCTTGATTTAGAGATGGCTGTTCCTGTTCTGACCCGAGGCCGGGTCTCCTTCTTAGAGCCACTGTGGGTCAGTGTGACCACCTTCAGGGGAGCCACAGGCTGCGTGAATCCCCTACCCCTCTGTCAGCTAATGTTTACTAAGGGGTAGAGATTAACATCCCAATTTTCCTGATGAGGAACAAGAGACGGCAGCTTGCCCAGGGTCACCTCCAACATGAAGATTCCAGCCATGATGTCTCTCCTACTGGTGTCTGTGGGCCTCAGGGATGGACTTCAGGTATGGTCATCATCCACCAGCTCCATGTCTAGTAGAAAGGGAAACAGAGGGAAGAATGTCCAGTGTCCCTGGGAACCCATCTGTCCCTCCTAGGTGACTCCTGAAAACCTAGTCTGGGGAGTTTGCAGCTGGTGGTTCCCAACCCCCTTCCCCTCCGGATGTGTTTGGGGTTCTTTCTGCCTTTCTCGGTAGTCAGGCCCTTTCTCAGATCAGGGGAAAGCTGATGACTGGGCTCCCATTTTCCTAGGGACCAACCACCTTCTCAGTCCTTGATGCTCCCCTACCCTCAGGTTCAAAGTCACTCCATCACACAACTAGACATCTTTTCTCAAGAAACACCCCTGGACATGGCCCCAGCGTCCTTTGACGACCAGTATGCTGGCTGTGCCGCAGACATGGCAGCGGCTCTGCCAGATCTCAACCACTCAGAGTTCCAGGCCAACAAAGTGTACGCGGATGGTTGGACTCTGGCCAACACCCAATGGCAGGAGCGCACGGCCTGGGGGTCAACGTGGGGCCTCAGCTCAACCCCCTTGCCCCCTCCACCCCCGGGCTTCCGAGATGAGCACGGGGTGGCGCTCCTGGCCTACACTGCCAACAGCCCCCTGCACAAGGAGTTCAACGCGGCTGTGCGCGAGGCGGGCCGCTCCCGGGCACACTACCTCCACCGCTTCTCCTTCAAGACCCTCCACTTCCTGCTCACCGAGGCCCTGCAGCTGCTCGGGAGCCAACGATCTCGCGGGTGCCGGCAGGTGTACAGGGGGGTGCATGGCCTGCGCTTCCGGCCAGCAGGGCCCGGCGCCACCGTTAGGCTGGGAGGCTTTGCTTCCGCGTCCCTCAAGAACGTTGCCGCCCAGCAATTTGGCAAGGACACCTTCTTTGGTATCTGGACCTGCCTCGGAGCCCCGATCAGGGGTTACTCCTTTTTCCCTGAAGAGGAGGAGGTGCTGATCCCCCCTTTTGAGACTTTCCAGGTGGTCAACTCCAGCCGACCTGCCCAGGGTCCCGCACGCATCTATCTCCGCGCTCTGGGCAAACGTAGCACATACAACTGCGAATACATCAAAGGTGAGGAGCGAGCAAGGCCAGCCAGTCCTACAAAAAGATGGGCTTCCCGTATCTGCCAGGAGCTTTGGCAACTCTAAACCCCAACCCCTACTCCAGCCAAGGGATTCATACATAAATGATAAAAGGCTCAAGCACGTGGTGGCTCACACCTGTGATACCTGCGCTCAGCAGGCAATAAAGGCGATGGGAGTTGGGAGGGGTGGTGGGAACAGACACATGCAGGAATGGAGGAGAGGCGGCCAGGGCCTTTGAAAGGACAGGCACACTTGAATCAGGCTGTTGTCCCAGCTGGAAGCTGGAAAGGAATTATTTTGCAGTCACAGTATGGACACCAAGGCATTTGTTGGCAGAACTAAGGGGGGACATGTAGATGGCTCAGCCGGTGAAGGAGTTTGGCCTCGCAGTCTCCAGTTCAGTCCTCAGAACCTATATAAAGACTGAAGGAGAGAACTGACTCCACAGGGTTTCCTCTGACCTCCACATACCCTGGGAAGCACTCCTCCCCCATCTCTCACACGCTAATAACAAAGTTTAAGAAACATAATTGAGCAAAAGTCCCAAGCTCAGTTTTTGAGAGCTACAATTTTACTAGCTAGAATGGGAATTATATGCAGAAGCCTGTGCTGGGCAGGGGTGGGGAGCGAAATAGCAGGTCAGTGTTGTGCCTCTAAGTTCCAGTTTACCTGTGCCAACCTGTGGTCAGGAGCACGTCAGCTGTTCCTCCTCCATCTGCTCGGTCCATTGTCAAGCCAGAGGAAGAACAACAAGGAGACCTGTTCTGAACCCCTGGTGGGCTGTGGACTACTGCTCCTAGCTCAGTGAGACCTCACTTTCATAGTTAAGAGGCAGACAGTTGACCTGCACGTGACCATGGCAGAAATGGGAGGAGGTACAATGTGGCTCGGTTCCGACTTTGAACCAAGAACACAAACCAGCGCCTCCCTGTCTGGGCCAGAGCACAGGAAAGTGGGCTGGAGTAGAATCAAGATTTGATCATCAGAGCTCTGAGGGTCCTTGGCAGCCAGAGAGCTACTGAAGCACTGATTCCACATTCTTCCTTTCAGAAAAGAAGTGCAGATCTGGGCCCTGCTGGTTGGATAGCTCAGGTAAGAGATGAAGTCGGTTGAGCAGGCTGTCCTGGCACTGGACCCTCTCTAGACTCCCCTCTTATTCTTATAAACCCACCTCTTTACCTAAGAAGGGAGTCGCTGACCCTGGTAGAGGATATGTATGTGTGTGGGTGGCTCCGGCAGCGTCTGCGCCTCTCAGAGGAGGGCCGCTGTCAGGCCCTGTTTCAGGCTGTGAGGTGGTTCCCTGCAGTGTTCTCCCTTGGGGCTTTTTCTTTGGTTGCAAACCCAGTGTCCCTGTTACTGCCCTCAGGCTCCTTCAGACCTGCTTTCCAAGGTCAAAGCCAACTCTTGGATGCAGCGTGACTGTACTCTAGTCTGGGCTCAGACTTAAGGATTCTTTCCCTGTGCCTCAGTTTCCTAGTTTGTAATAAGCAAGTAGGATCAAAAGACACCTGTATCCCTTTCAGCTGTGGGTCTTATACACCTGCTGTGCCAGGGCTTACCTGGGCCACTGCTCATTTAGGTGGGAAGAGGCCACTTCCAAAGAAGAATTAACTGCCCCCCCCCCATCCCTTCGCAGCTCCCAGCCACACTTCCTGCTCCATCCCCAATGCTCCCTCCCTCTAGGATCGGTAACACTCAGCCTCTGTTCCTTCCACTTTCCCTGACATAATTGTACTAGGAGTTCCGGCTCTTTACACCATGAATCCTCAGCAGAGTTCAATGGCACTGGTACAGTTTATTACTATTTATTTTCCAGAGTGGGTTTCTTGGTGCTGCCATGGCTGGTCTGGAACTCACTCTGTAGACCAGGTTGGCCTGGAACTCACAGAGATCCACCTGCCTCGGTCTCCCAAGTGCTGGGATTAAAGGCATGCACCACCTTGCTCAGCATCAGCCACTTTTACAGAGGTCAGAAAGTAGCAACCAATCCCTCACCAAACTGTAGCTAGAGTTTTCCTGCCTGGCCCACAGTCAGGACAAATCTCTCTCACCTGCCAGTCCCACAGCCTCAGACCCGACCAAGTAAACACAGAGACTTATATTGGTTACAAACTGTATGGCCGTGGCAGGCTTCTTGCTAACTGTTCTTATAGCTTAAATTAATCCATTTCCATTAATCTATACCTTGCCACATGGCTCGTGGCTTACCGGCATCTTCACATGCTGTTTCTCATGGTGGGGTGGGGGGGGGCAGTGTCTCTCTGACTCAGCCTTCCACTTCCCAGCTTTATTCTCCTCCTTGTCCCGCCTACACTTCCTGCCTAGCCAATGGCCAATCAGTGTTTTATTTATTGACTAATCAGCAACACATTTGCCATACAGAACATCCCACAGCACCAAACAGCTAGTGAGGAATTGTGTCTGTAGCCTGGCTGCAGAGGTGAACTGTGAACTGCCCACTATGACAATCCCTACCCCCAGCCACACAGTAGTCTACTGGTAAAACCTGGGATACTGTCCTCATGTAGCAAAGTGAGACCAGAGACGTGGCCAAGGCAGCAGAGTGACCAGAAGCTGAGTCTCCAACTTCAAACCAGACCTTCTGTTTTGTTTTTGAGACAGGGGAGTTTGCTTTGTAGCCCAGGTTGTCCTAGAACTCGTGTGCAGTTCAGGCTGGCCTCAAATGGGCCATTCTCTTGCCTTTGCCTCCTGAGTGCTAGGATGCTGGCCAAGCAGACCACTGTATCCCACTTGGGCCTCTACTTTCAGATGGTGCATAATTTGAGCCTTGGGAAAGTTTAGAAGTTTTGCCCCCACATTCCTACCCATCACTACTCCGACCCCGGGGCATGGATGGAGAAGCCAGATTCAACATCACTAGATGTCTCTCAGATCTCTGCTCTCGAGGCTTATCCACAGTGCAGTGTAGTGGCTCCTTTGTGTCAGAGGTGGCGGAGTTAGAGCTGATTGGTCTCTGAATGGGAGACTGTGGCCCTCCCTGGTCTCTTATCCCTGTCTCTTGTTGCACTTTGGGGGTTAGTCTTTCCAGCTCACTCTGCCTTTCACCTCCATGTCCTCACACTGCTCCTAAATCTCTTTTCCTCCCTTAGCCCCGGGCTCCGTCTCCACCTCCTGTTCGGGCCTGCTGTTGCTCTGGTTCCTTGTGCTGACGGCTCTTCCAGAGAATGCAGGCCTCCTGTGACCTACCCGATGTTGACTGGCCCTGCCTGAAGAATGTTGGTCACCTTACGCTTTAACTATAGCAGGATCCTGGTGAATCAGTCTATCTGCGGGGAACTCTGGGACCTTCTATGGTAATGACCTTCCAGACCCATTGCCGGTGGAGACACAGAAGAGAATTTGGAGACTGAACCTTGCTCAGGGCTGCAGGAGGGGGACTGACTGGAAGTCAGAGGACTCTGGGACAGGCACAGACTCATTTGGAGCCAGAAGATTCAACTCATTGTGAGTGGGAGATGATGGGGGAGAGCACTTGGCCATGGGACATGCAGGGTCACTTAAATGACTCCCAAGTCTACCTGGAAAGTTCTTGTTCACTTTTCTGCCACCTGGCTAGGTTAGAGTACTTGCCTCTCCATTTCCATTGGTCCCTGAGTATTTCCCAGGTCAGGCTGTGAGCCTCTTATGGGTAAGGACTGGGAAGAAGGCACAAAGAAAGTGCCAGAAGCTGTATGATAGCGAGAAAGCAACCAATCCTGTGAGTGGTGATCCCTGCACTACTCTCACGTGGGCCACTTGTAAGATCCCTAATGTCAGTGTCTGAGAACAGGGTGGCTGTGTCTAGCTATAAGGATGGACAGCAGGAGAAAGTTTCAGGCCCTCTTTCAGGGTCCTGTGAAAGTCCGATTTTTTTTTTTTTCTGCTATTGTTACCGGAAAGGTAATTTCTAGGCTGGCGAAAAGGCTCAGCAAGTAAGGGTACTTGTCACTAAACCTGATAACTTGAGTTTGATCCCTGGGTCCCATATAGCAGAGGGAGAGAACCAACTACCTACATAGTTCTCTGACCTCCACAAATGTACCCTGGTGCACAAGCCCATGCACACGCGCGCGCGCGCGCGCGCGCGCGCGCGCGCGCACACACACACACACACACACACACACACACACACACTAAAACAAATAAATGTGATTTTTAAAAAGATATAATTTTTGCATTGATCTGTGAATCCTGAGATTCCTATCTGTAAAGACAAACCTGGATCCCCAACTTCTGGATGTGGCCCCAAGGAGAAGACAGGACACGGAGGAGGTGCTGGGCCCACTCTCCTTTATTATGGATTGAAGCTCTGAGACAAAACTCTGCACTACTTTCTGTTCTGGAAACAAACTAGACAGTGAATTTCCTTCCCGAGAGCCTTAGCAGAGATAAACAAGATGAGGAGCTGTGACAGCAGCTGCTACGGATGACAGCAAATGGGTCGCTTTGTCCTTTCAGTCAGTAACTTACACTCTAGCCAGGAGCGGTAGCACCTGCGGGCACCTGCCTTTGGAGAGGCAGAGGCAGGTGGGTCTATGTGAGTTCAAGGCCAGCCTGGGCTACACAGCAAGTTCCAGGCCAGCAGGGGGTACATCGTGAGACTGTCTCAACAAAATAAAAATAACATGGATTCTCCCAGCTAATAACTATCATTCCAAGTGTAGACACAGATGGTTATTTATTTTTTAGATAAAATTTCCTGGAGCTCAGGCTGTCCTTGAACTTATAGCAATCCTCCTATCTCAGCCTCCATGTGCTGGAATTACAGCAGAGCACCAGCTTGCTCAACTGACATTGAGTCTTACTCTCCAAGTCTGTACTTTGACCTTAATCATATTGGAATTAAGGGAGAAACAGGCTTTGGATCCCCCTTAGTTAGGACAGGTAGCTCACAAAGGCTGTTTGTGGACTGTGAGGTCAAGAAGTGCTGATCCTGAAGAGGAGAGACTAGCTAGCCTATCCGAATACCAACAACCACCTGGCTTTTGTCATTCCTGCCTGGTAGTGTTGAGGTGACCAAAGCTCCCTGAGATCCAGTTCTTGGCCCTCACAGGGCTTGTACCAGTACCAGGAGGCTCATGACCAGAGCCATGCAGAAGAAGATGCCCAGGAAAAAGCGGTCCATCACTCGAGCCAGGCGCTTCCAGTCTTCATGGCAGCGCTGGGCAGCCCGGTGGCTGTGGAAGGTGCTGGCAATGGAAGCCACATGATGCAGAAGGGCTTCCTGATGGCATAGACACCGTGACTCATGACAAGGCCCCTCTGGGAGACCAGCTGGAGGCTGGAGGCTGGGGGCTGATTCTAGTGGCCGGGACTGCCCACAGGGCTCCCCTCGTTCCCGCACACACAGTCCTCTGGCCAGGTGTCCCAGCAGGAAGACCCGCGCCCAGGCAGGCACTGGATGTGCACTAGGACCACAGTAATGCAGATTCATGATGAGGATGGTGAGTGCTGTGGAGAACGTGACCATGGTCATGGTGGCCATGTAGTACTTCCCTGTGGAACAGAGAGCATTGTGAGCCCCAAACAAGAAATGAAGACTGTTGAGCTTCCCACCTGCCTCATCACAAATAGAAAGCCAGCACCAGGCCTTCAAATCCAATGAGGGGAAGGACATAGATAAGAGTTAAGTTCTCCCCTCTTCTCATTCCTATTAGGGTTCTGAAGATATCTGCTACCTAATTATTTTCCCTGCTTGGGGGGGGGGGGAGGGGTCAGATTATGGTTGTAAGCTGAACAGGTACTGATCCTTTCTGTACACCTGGAATAACCTATTGGTTATTCATGGGTTCATAGTGATACTCCTGTGAGTGAACAAATGTCAGGTGCACAGGAGAATACCAGGCATACAGTCATCACTCACTACAGTTTGTTCATTATGAGATGGGGACCAGATCTTCCTCCACCAAGGCTCCTTCGCGCCCCTAGCGGTGAGGGGTGTTCTCTCAGATAGGTCTACTCTTTGCCCCCTCTCTCACTCCCCCGCAGATGTCACTCTGCTGGCTCAGCGTCCATTCCCTCATGCTCTCAGGCTCACCGATGAGTGGCACGCTCTCTGCAGGCGGCATGCTCTCGGCCAGAATCAGCTGGAAGACAGTGAGGGCCAGGAGCACGGTGACGCCCAGAGACACCTTTTCCCCGGAGTCAGCGGGCAGGTGGAAGGCCAGTGGCGCCAGCAGGGAGATGAACACGCAGGGCAGCAGCAGGTTGCACACATAGGCGGCAGCGCGGCGGCGCAGTAGCAGCGTGAAGGTCACATCCGGGTAGGGCTCAGAGCAGCAGCCATAGGTGAGCACGCGCCTGCGCGCCGGCATGCCCAGCACGCGCCACTCAACATTCTCCACGAAGTCAGCCAGACTGGCAGACGCGCCCCGGGGTCGCACGTCCAGCTGGTGCCCGCCGTGCGTCCATGAGCCGAAGGTCAGGCCGCAGCGCTGCGCATCGAACGGGAAGGCAGACACGTCCACACGGCACGAACTGCGTGTGATGGCTGGTGCATCCCAGCGCACGGCGCCATCGTGCCGTACAACCACGTTGGTGCTGGCCGAGGCTGGTGGCTGCGTGTCCGCCCTGTGGACAGGCAGGACAGGATTTACCGGGGCCCACGAACAGGGTGGATCTATTGTCACTAGTCAGGCTTTAGTGTCTAGGGCAGCACTGTGAAGTGAGCCTCATTAGGCTTACTAAACTCACTTCAATCTCAAGGTCTAGAGGAGGCAGCCAAGGACTTGGAAGGGCCGGGAGCAGAGTATAAAAAACCTCTGCAAACCAGAGGTGGAATTGAGCCTCATAGTGACCTAGGGAGTCATCTATAAAACTCATTAGAGGACCCAGAAAGATGCACAATGCTATGCACTGTCTAGAAGGCATAAAGGAGTACCCCCAAAGACTAGGCCGTAGGCTGGTGAGATCTCCAGCGGCCCCTGAGCCTGGAAGGGTGGACCTGCCACAGAGAAGCACTTGGTCTCAAGACAGTTCTCTTTGAGAGCTGCAACTGGCTTGGACTACATAGCGGTTCCGAACTTGCAGACACCCAGCTTGAGCCGGCCTGAGAAAACTGGAAGTGCGCCATGAGAGGTGAAGAGCTCCTTACAGATGGCCCTAGGGGCAAGTTTCCAAGGCATCTTAGCAACTCTATTAGGTGTTGGGAGGGGACTCAGTGCATGTCAAGGGCAGATGGGCAACTCTAAAGAGGAGAAGGGGGGCAGACAGGTAATACTTGTTGTAGAGAACGATGTCTGGCCGCCACACTAGACTGCTGGGAATGCGGATTGCATCCAAGTCACCATAGGCTTTGGGGTCCCAGTGTAGGTAGGCATCTGTCCACTCCTGCCTGATCCACAGGTATAAGGTCAGCACCTGGTTCCGTTCGTCCTAGCAGGGACAGGCAATGGACATGCATATATACACACACTGCCTTCTTTGTGCACACACACAGGGCTCTCTGGTTAGTACCCACAAACCCAGCTTGCTCTAATAGCCTAATTCCCACCCAGGCTTGAACTTGTGTGCCTTTGGTGGGCTCTTAAGTCTCCATTTCATCAGTTCATCCCTCAGATAACTCCTGCTTGGGTAGAGGGGAGTTTAATAAATTCCAGTGTGGGGGCTGGTGAGATGGTTCAGTGGTTAAGGGCACTGGCTGTTCTTCCAGAAGTCCTGAGTTCAATTCCCAGCAACCACATGGTGACTCACAGCCATCTATAATGGAATTTGATGTCCTCTTCTAGCATGCAGGTATATATGCATGTAGAGCACCATATACATAAAATAAATAAATCTTAAAAAAATTTAAAAAAAAATTCCAGTGTGTAAAGTCTTGGGCCACCAATGCGTACACAGGAATTAATAAATGGCTATTATCATCATTAATATTAACACATAGGAACAGGATAACTAGGAGATGATCCTTCTTCCCTTGATCCACATCCCAGAGCTATACCACTACCACATCATACCATATCGATGATCTGAGACAATGTCACCTCCAGGGTCACATTTAGAGTCTGGTCTGTGTCTGCCACAGGTCTCAGGGCACTTGTATAGTTGACAAACAGGTCACGAAACAGCTTGTGAGCCAGTCTCCCCTCGGCTCCCAGGCATTCTGGAGGATGAAGGAGGATTGTCCACTTTGACTGCAGTTCAGGGGCCGCTGTTTGCATCCTCCATCCCCCACCTGGAGCCTTATCACCTGGCTCATGGTCTCCCACGCTTTTGGTGGTAGTGTGTATGTGTGTGTATGTGTGTGTGTGTGTGTGTGTGTGTGTGTGTGTGTGTGTGTGTTCAGATATGCATAGAAGCCAGAGGAGGGCACTGGATGTCTGGCTGTCATTTTCTACCTTATTCTCTTGAGACAGGGTCTCTTACTGAACTTACAACTTGCCATTTTTCAGCAATCTTCCTGGCTCAGGTTCCTACAGCACTGGGGTTAGAGGTGTTTACATGGTTACTGCCCACCACCATCACCCCATCTCATCAGGCAAGTCTCCTTTCTTTCTCTTCAGCATCCCCTCCTCCACATTGCCCAGATAGCTTGTTCTCAGCAGGTACTGAGGAGAAAGGTGGAGACAGGTGGAGGTTTGAGGTGGACAGGAGTATCGGCAGTGTCAGAAGAGGGTTGGTTCCTACCTGCAGGGAGACAGAGCAGGAGCAGAAATCCCAGGCCGAGGTGGTAGCTCCTGGTCTCCATGGCCCTCCCACAGCCAGAGGGTGGGCAAGTTTTCAGGACAGATGTAGGACAACAGGTCCAGCTGGCTGATGTGTGTAGTACCTGGAAATCAGAGCTCTAGGTCTTCCTTCCAGCCTGTTTTCCTTGCCCTCAATTCTACACCTGGCCCCTGGTATCTGTGGTTTCTCCCTTGCTGCTGTTCCCAGCCTCTCTGGCCTCAGCTTCTGCCCTTCTGTATGACCAGTGCCCTTTTTTTACCTCTGTCTCAATTTGCTTCTTCCTCTGTAACCCCCTACAACCCCCTCCCCCAACCCCGAATCCATTCCCTGTACCTGGTCTCTGAGTGAGCCTGCTGCTTTCAGCAGAGCAGGGCCAAGAACTCTATCAGCACTCACTGAGGTCTGAGGCACAGGAGAGCAGCTCTTCTTCCATTGACCATTTTATTAGCTTAATTGCAGGGCTGACGTATTGGTGCCCATGGGAACAGAGCAACTGAAATGGACACCTGAGGGAGGGTGCTGGGCCCTAAATTATTCAAATTCTGCGAATCAGCATGAAGGCCCATCCTGGCGGTTGGTTTAGGATCTGAAGGTGCAAAACTTTAGGCTTTAAGGGTATATGGGGCTGGGGCCTGTGGGTGAGAACTGTGCGTCCCAGCTCAGCTACATTCATTGCTTGAATTCTGGAGGCTCCCTTTAGACCCAGCAGCTTTCCTCCCAGGGAGCGACTCAACACCTTAGACTCTGGTGTTTTGTGCCAGGTTAACTCTGCCACTCCTCATTGGAGTGGTGTTGAGTCTTAGACCACTCCAGATGGTCCTGTGGAGCAGGTATGCAGTGTACACCATTTCCTCAGTCCCTGTAGCCACTCCAGGCTAATACTTTACTGTGGGCAGGAGGGAGGGGCTGGTTATGGTTAAATTTAGGGATTAGAGGCTAAGGGTTAGAGTGAGGTATACAGTCAAGAAGGCACACACTTCAGAATCCTGTGTATCAGAAGATGACGTTGAACTTCTTTCTGCCTCCACCTCGAAAATATTTGGGAT
The DNA here is from genome assembly GCF_949786415.1 of Peromyscus eremicus. Classification (NCBI taxonomy): domain Eukaryota; kingdom Metazoa; phylum Chordata; class Mammalia; order Rodentia; family Cricetidae; genus Peromyscus; species Peromyscus eremicus. The sequence goes on along the minus strand of NC_081416.1, from coordinate 97,996,820 downwards.
TACAAGTATGTGCTCACCAGTTTATGTGCTGGCCTTGAAGTCCCAATAGTCAAGGATGGCCTTGAACTCTGGACTCTCCTGCCTCGACCTTCCAAGTGCTGGGATACAGGCATATACTACCATGCTGTTTCTGCAATGCTGGGAACTGAATCCTAAGCCTCATGCATAGTAGGCGAGGACTCTAACAACTGAACTACAAACAACCCAGCCTCCTCTCCCCCTCCCCCTTTTTATTTCTGAGACAGGGTTTCTCTGTGTAGTTTTGGAGCCTGTCCTGGAACTCACTCTGTAGACCAGGTTGGCCTAGAACTCAGAGGTCCTCCTGGCTCTGCCTCCCCGAGGGCTGGGATTAAAAGCGTGCACCACCACTGCCCAGCCTTCCTTTTCTTTACTAATAGAAATAGTACTTGTCGGGTTGGGGATTTAGCTCAGTGGTAGAGCTCTTGCCTAGCAAGTGCAAGGCCCTGGGTTTGGTCCTCACCTCCAGAAAAAAAATAGTACTTGTCCTAAGAGTAAGTACATCCCATACCAATAATCCTTAATGCTCCTAAAACCACTAGCCATTTCTGTAGCACATGCTTTTTGAAAAATATCTCTGGCACAAGGAAAGCAAGAATTCTGTCAGCAGCTCCATCGTTTTGAGTCAGCTGTGGAGGGAAGGGATTGCCAGCTGACTAACCTCTGGCCTCAGGGGTCCAAACTGAAGACTCAGACACACTGTTCTTTTATCTAATTCTGTGATGTTTCATGTCTTTGGTTTAAATCTACCTGGAATTTGCTCACGCCTCAGTTCAAGACATGAGTAGACTTTTGATCCTCAAAACAGGCCATCGTAAAACAGCCAGTTCAGGGATCATTACTGCCTTTGGGAAGGAGTGACTCATAGTTTAAAACAATCATCAGCAGAAAGCTTTGAATAGAAAGTATATTCAGTGGAACAATTTGAACCCAGAATCTATGTGCATAAGTCTGTATTTACTAGTCAGTAACTTTCTTGTCCCTAAATCTGGCCTTACAAAAGCCTTTGGGCTGTGTGGGTTCTTAGGTGGAGGAGAGAGGGATAAGAAAATACCAGAGAGACCTAGACAAGAAGACAGAAACACAGGATAGCTTTGGGAGGGCCTGAGTCAATACCCAACAGACCTGAGGTTTAGTCAAAAGGGCTTTTAATATGCCAAAGGGCTTGGCAAAAGACCTCCCCTTTGCATGATTAAAGCACACCATATAGCCAAGTGTAGACCCTTCCAAACACCTGGTAAACACCCGTGGCCAAGTCATCTCCTTACGTAGCCCTGCTGGGTAAAGCAAGCTCAGATTCTGACCCTTCGTAAGTTCTCACTAGGAAGCCTCTGTGGGCTCCCACAGGGCTGAGAGGTAGCCAACTGTAGAGATCTTGCCTGGCATGCAAAGACCCTGGGTTTAATTCCCACTACTGCAAGGAAAAAAAAGTGTTTGGGCTCCTCTGAATCTCAGTGCAGCACTAACTGTTCAAAACGTTTATTTGTGAATTGCATGGTGTGCCTGAGGTCAGGAACTTTTGGGAGTTGGCTATGGCCTTCCTCCTGAGGCAGAGTCTCTAGTACCTGCAGCTGTGACGCCTTTTCCAGGCTAGATCACAATACATGTGCTTGCTAGGTAAGCACTCTACCACTGAGCTAAATCCCCAACCCCACATCTGGCTTTGTACGTGGATCCTAAATTTGGGTTGTCAGGCTTGTGTAGCTACTGCTTTGACCTGCTGAACTAACCCCTTAGCCCTCTGTTCTCTTTAACCTAAGATGTTTACATTTAGATAAGGAATCTCCGGAGTCCCCCAAAACACAAAGAGGAAGTCAATACCACCAAGAATACTATAAACATTTCATTTATTTTTTTTTAAGAAAGTAGCTTCAGAAAGAGGAAAATAATCTAGATCATTTATATATATATATAATTTTTTTAATAAAAACCTTTACATAATCTTCATGCATAAAGACCCAGGGGTGGCCATATTGTCTGTGACAGCCCCAAATATCAGCTGTCTCAGGCCAGAGCCTGGTTCTCCCCACAGCCAGCAGCAATGTGGTGAAGGCCTTCTACCTGCCCCCAGGGCCCAACCAGACCTGTCTTAGTGACAGTTTTACCTTCTGGGAGTGTGGGTGAAAGGTGGGAAATGGTCTTGGCTAGATGGGAGGATTGAGAGGAACACCTTTCACATTCTTCATCCAAACTCCTCTGGCAAATCCAGGAAGATGACTGATAAATCAGGAGCTTCCCAGAGACACATTTTCTGTGGTTTGAGGCCACGGCACATGATAGTAGGGCAGGTATAGTGTCCATAGGATATACGAGGCATGAACAAAAGAGCCTTTAAGATCTCTGCTTCCATAGCAGACAGCCCTTCTATCTTCAATGTGTCAAAGAACAAGGTCCAACCCTCTTTTGACTCCCATACTCATTGTTAAGAAATCTTCAGGGACAAGCATCAGGGATGGACAGTCAGTCATCTACCAGACATTTGTCTTGTCATTTGTCTCAGTCTTTTCAAACAGCAGTGATACAGAAGAGCTGCAGCAGAGTAGGTTAGACGTTGGCATAGGGTGTGTGTGTCACAAGACTCAGAACTTGGTGTGGAAAAGAATTCCCTGTTTTTTTGGGAGGTTCTGCCAAAGAGGTTTTATTGACAATTTTTCAAAAGAAAAAGAAATTGAATAGTCTTGAAGTTGGTAAATGGAGACCTGGTTTGTTTTTTTTTTTTCTGTTGTTGTTCTAAAAGCCCTTGTATGCTATGTTCAGTATTAGGAAAAACCCTGAACAACTAGTGGATGCTGCTTAGGGCAGCAGAAAGGGAGGGAGGATTCCACATCAACCCCGAAATCGGAAAACTGTCAATTAAAACAATGCTAGAAACTGCTGTGTAGTGAGTATGAATGGGCATGAGTGTGATGGCAAGAGCTAGGTTCACTGGCTCCCAACAGTCAGTTCTCGCAGGTAGGACTGTGTAAGGCCACGAAGTTCCTCCAAGGCATAGTCCTCAGGCATGGGGAGCCTGCCAATGTGGGGAGCCAACAGACGCAAAGGGACTCGTTGAGGGTCTGGTGTTGAGTTGGAGGTGGCATCAGGAGCGTGCTGCAGGCTCAGTACTACCCGAAGCAAGTTGGCTACACGTTTGGCCATATCTAGAGAGAAAACCACAGTGAGTGCTGACCACACGGCACTGATGTGGGGTGTCATAAGACAGGAAGTAAGCCACAAGCAAGTAGAGCCCACATGCTTACCTGACTGAGCCAGGCGGTCCTTGGCATTGTAACATGGAATCTGCTCTATCCGGTTGCACAGTGAAGTCACTTTGGTGTGTAAGTGCTCTAGTTCATAACCTGAGCAATCCACCTGCAGAGAAATAGACCAGTAAGGACAAAAGAAACTTCTACCTCAACCCTACCCACAGATTACACAAAATCCCAATGACACCTGAGAGGAGGGAGGAGAAAAAACAAGAAGCTGGTGGCAGTGCCCATGCTACTACCACAGCATCTATTTGCTGAAGACAAGAGAAAGTATACTTAGCCTTGGGCTTGGACAGGTCTTGGGATAATGATTCATAAACCACATGGTTTTAACACAGCACCAAAAAAACTTTAGGGCAAATCTGATTCAGAGACACTGTAAGAGGTGGTCTTCAAACCAGCATTTAATTTACATCTCCTTATTCATAGCCGCAAGGCGGTGGTGGCGCACGCCTTTAATCCCATCACTCAATCCCAGCACTCGGGAGGCAGAGCCAGGTGGATCTTTGTGAGTTCAAGGCCAGCCTGGTCTACAGAGCGAGATCTAGGACAGACACCAAAACTACATAGAGAAACCCTGTCTTGAAAAACAAACAAAAAGTTCTTAGCCATTCCTAAAGCAGTGCAGGACCAACCTCCTCAATCTATACACTCTCCAGATCCACCCCCTATGATTCCAATTATAGTCAATGCTGGCCTAATATGCCAATCTTCTGGTTCTCTGCCACGGGTTTTACTGTGGTTTGGGCCACCATTACTTCTCACCTCAAACAACTTACCACACTGTTGGCGTCACCTTCTACATCTAATTTGTGACCATTTTATAACCAATTGGTTTTTGAGATAGGGTCTTGATATGTAACCCCAGCTGGCCTGGAACTCACTGTACATCCCCCAGGCTAGTCCCAAACTTTCCACTATCCTCCTATTTCAGCCACATTTTTAAAAAACAAAGCTGATTTACTTTTATCCATTACTTATATTCTTTATACTCTGCAGCAACAGCTTATCCCATTTACCTCAACCCTGACTCTCAGTTAACCTATCTTCTCACTGTGGACCACCCAAAGTCTCCAGCCACCTCCCTCCTTTTACAGGTTTATTCAAGATGCTTTCCAAGATGCATTTTCCATGGAATTTACTACTTATTCTGTGTTGGTGAATGGCTGGTATGGAAGCATGTGGAGGTCAAAGGACAACTTGTGTGAATCCATTCTCTCCTTTTACCATGTCCGTTCTGGGGTTTGAACTCAGCCTGTCAAGCTTGGCTACAAGCACTTTATCTGCTGAGTTACCTGACTAGCTCTGGAACTCACTTTGAAGAAGGCTTGCAGAATTCACTGATTTATGTCTATATACACACTCTTACCCTCTGCCAGAACCTTATCACTGACTTTAAATAGTGGTAAACAAATGAGGTCTTTGCTTTCATGAACTTTACAGACAAGAAAATATCAAGTAGTAATTAACCTTCAAGAATCATAAGCTGTGGGCATAAAGAAACTGGATGTCTATTTTAGAGCAGGGGCATCAGGAGAAGCATCCTTGGGGAGACCATATGTAAGCTGAGACCTTCCTAACAAGACAAAGTCAAGCTTTCCAGGTAAAGCAAACAGCCATGTTTACACATGGAATAAAGAGGAAAACAGCAAGAGAGAACTGGGAAGGTTTAAACATTTATTTTTACTGTGAGTGTTCTGTCTACATGTATGAGGGAAGAAGAGGGCACTGGATCTCCTGGATTAACTGAAGTTAATAATGGTTGTGAACCATCATGTGGGTACTAGGACCTGAACCTCTGCAAGTGTAGCAACTGCTCTTACTGCAGAGCCCCAAATGGAGACTTTTAAGTGAAGACTGTTTCATTAGGTTGGGAATGTGGAGACTGAGCTGCACAGCACCACTGACTCCCTCAGACTACATCAGGCTCTCTCTTTTGTCCTGGCACATTGTCAGCAATCGTGATAAATCTTTTACTCTACGGTGATTTCTTTCTGCCTTACTTGTATACGTCTTCTTCCACTGAATCAGTACTTTTAGTAAGGGAAAAACATACTGTTTACCTCCACAGCTCCCAAATCCATCACAGTACTCAGCATATTTGGGATTCTTTTTTTTTTTTTTTTTTTTTTTTTAAAGATTTATTTATTTATTATGTAGTGTTCTGTCTGCATGTGCCCCTGCAGGCCAGAAGAGGGCGCCAGATCTCATTACAGATGGTTGTGAGCCACCATATGGTTGCTGGGAATTGAACTCAGGACCTCTGGAAGAACAGCTAGTGCTCTTAACCTCTGAGCCATCTCTCCAGCCCTATTTGGGATTCTTAATGACTAAGTTGCATCAATGAACTGATATCAACTAGAAAGGCTTCTTCAGTGATTCCTGAATTATGCCCATTATATGTCTGACCCAGTGTGAGGAATTAGAAGTGGATGAAAATAGGAACCCTTGTCAAAAGTTTAGCGTAAGGTCCTATGCCGAAGCCCTGTGCCTATTTTGTGTAACCTTCATGTAAACCCTGTTGGATACATTTTATAGTCTATGCCACTGTCCACTCCCTGCCACCCTCCCAGGGAGATAGAGTGGTTAATTAACTTAGTTCCTTAGTCAATGTGGGAAACCTAAATCGAATCTAATAGTTTGACCTGAGAAGCTTGAGCTATGAACCTCTGTTCAATGGTATGTAACCTCGTAACAGAAAAGATCTTCCCCCAAACTTCAAGAAAATATAGATGTGAAAAAAAAAAAAAAATACAGTATGATCTGGCAGGTACAAAAAACATACCACAAGTTTTGGTAGCAAGGGAGAGTACAGCTCACACTTCCAGGGGAAAAGTAGAGCTAGCCAGTGAGATGGTGCAGCAGGTGTGTGCTGCAGGGCCTGATGACTTGAGTTTGCTTCCTACTTCCACAACTTGTCCTTGCATCTCCACACCTGTGCTAGGGTGTGCAGCACACTTACTCTCTTCTCAACAAAAAAGGGCTATCCTGGGCTACACAGTGAGTTCCTGGCCGGCCTAGGTTATCGGGTAAGACTAGCTAAAACAAACAAACAAAAAAAAACCAAAAAATAAAAAACCCCAAGTCCCATCCTCAACAACATATTTATCAATAAATTAAAAAAAATTTTGATCTAAAGTTCCACACTGGCCTCACACTTCTGATCCTTTTGCCTCCATTTCTCAATGCTGGGACTGTATGTGTGCCGCCATGTTTCCTTTTGTATTGTACAGCATGGCTTTTGTGGGTTTTTTTTTTTGTTGTTGTTGTTTTTGAGAAAGGTGTCTCTACAGTCTGGCTATCCCGGAATTCAGAGATCCACCTGCCTCTGTCTCCCGAGCGCTGGGGTTAAAGCCATGTACCACCACACACTGCTACAGTACGACTTTTTGAAATGGCTGGTTTTAAGTGCGTATGAAAAAGAAAACTACTGCCGGGCGGTGGTGGCGCACGCCTTTAATCCCAGCACTCGGGAGGCAGAGCCAGGCGGATCTCTGTGAGTTCGAGGCCAGCCTGGACTACCAAGTGAGTTCCAGGAAAGGCGCAAAGCTACACAGAGAAACCCTGTCTCGAAAAACCAAAAGAAAACTAGACAATGGTTTAAGGAATTTAGGTACCTGCTGAATACGGTGGAGCATTTCAATTACTCGAATATAATCCAGGTAAACAAGCCCAGATGTTTCCCAGTCCTGAATTAGGCTGCTAAGCTCTGGAGGTGCCAGATCTTCTAAGAACCCTTTCAGGTAGTCATAGTTTTCGTTGATAATAGCATCTGAAGAAACAAAACATTGACTGCAGTGTATAAGGGTGTAGTTCCCAATGGTATAGAGGACCAGGCACAAGTCTAAGGCAGGCAGGCAGGCTGGAGAAGCAGATGTTGTGGAGGCCGATAACTTCTGGCTGCAGGCCTCGGAGCAGCTGTCTCTGGTGGTGTTAACATTCCCACATGTAAGCAGAGAGCTTAGGGCACAGCAAGGACATCAGTGGCAGATAATAACTACAATAGTGCCATCTTTCCCTGTCCCATAGCCCCTTGCCCAGACCAAGCCTCCTCTGTAGCATTTTGGTAAATATTGATCTAAGTCTGTCATGTTCTAAACTGACATCATCTCTGCCTCAGCCATCATGAGGGCTCAACAGGTTAGAAAAACATGGGATAATTCCAGGAGATGTAGGCCTTTGCACTCACCAGAAGCGAGGTGCCGGATAACAAGTTTGTGGCAGCGGTTCCAGTGGCCAGCTTTAAATAAATAGAGGGCCTCCAAGTGCTTATTGGATTCCATGTGTGCTCGAACTGCTTTGGCCTCATGAATCCACTCAGCAGGCACACAGAGCTTCTGCATAAGGAAAGTCTCCTTAGCCCAGGACTCAGGGGTCTCTGACAGCTGGCAGTGCCGGGTAAGCAGCTCACGAACAGCCTTCTCACGCAGGCTACGGGGAACAAAGAAGCCAGCATATCACCCTGGGCACAGAGAAGGCTAAGAGTGGTCCTTTGGACAGTCACTCAAATGGGTAATCTCCATCTTTAGGAGACCACTTCAAACTTAAAAAGCAAAACATACCACAAAGCCATTCTTTTAAATTATGACTTTTCTTAAAATATTTATTTGTATTGTTTTTAGTTATATGTGTACATGTGTGTGTTGGTATGTATGTGCATATGAATGTTGGTGCCCTTGGACGTCAGAAGTGTTGGATCCCACAGAGCTAGAGTTATTATAGGCAGTGTGAGCTACCTGACACAGATGCAGAGAATGAACTCAGATCCTATGGAAAAGGAGCAAGTGCTCTTAACTGCTGGGCCATCTCCCAGGCCGCAGGTCTTGAGATTTATCACATGGCTGTATCTAACAGGTGTTCTAAGCAGTAACTTGTTGAACAGAACCTGAAAAGACTGAATTCTTAGGTATTGTCTTGAGGTGCTAGACATATTCACTAGGTTCAAAGGCTTTTCACTCACCTTGAGTCCTCAATGTGTAGGAAGACAAAAATGGCCCACTCCCAAAGCCCTTCACTTTCCAGTTGGCCAGCATAACTGGCCTGTAGCACACCCTCACATTGTTCCGACAGATGGGTATAGTTAAGAGCCCGCAGCACTTCCCAAAGGTGCCAGCTTAGGCGGTAGTCCAAAGGATCTGCAGTTACACTTCGAGGTTCCAAAAGCTGATTGAGATCGTAATGTCTGAGGAGAAGAAAGTATTCAGTTAGGATACTCAGCTAGCAGATCATCTGTACTGAAAAAACTGTTCTGTGTCTCAGAAGACAACAAAAGAACCAGAGGGCAAAGAGTGAGAGGTCTTATCAGTAATACGAGACACCTCTCTCACGAGGGTGTGCCATCCAACAGGTTTGGTATCTGCTACTTTTTTTTTGGTTTTTTGAGACAGGGTTTCTCTGTGTAATTTTGGTGCCTGTCCTGGATCTCGCTCTGTAGACCAGGTTGACCTCGAACTCACAGAGATCCGCCTGCCTCCTCTGCCTTCCGAGTGCTGGAATTACAGGTGTGTGCCACCATCACCTGGCTCTGCTAGGTGATTCCTAACCATGCTAAAAACCTCAGGCCTTTTCAGACTGTTCTGTTAACTGATGTCACTGAATGTTAGTTTTCAGTTGTCAGTTAACTGATCTTCATGAAGGTCATTTCTTCCTACAGCTTGTAATGTTCATAGCTGTGTGAGAGAAACAATGTCACACACTGTAAACCAGGCTGGCCTTGAATTCACAGAGATCTGCCTGCCTCTGCCTCCCAAGTGCAGAAATTAAAGGCATGAACCACCATAGCCTGGCAATTTTGGTCACTGAGTTGAGTGACGGTTTTACTTTTTAACCATTAAAGCTTTTCTCTTTCATTCTGTGCAGGATAAGTAACAGGAATAAAACTCAGTGAAACCTGGTTCTTTAAAAGACCAATGAAATTGTAACTGCATAGACTAAGAGAAGACAAAAATTATCAGTGTCAGGAATTTGTGACTATTATAGATTCTACAAATATTTTAAAAGGGTAAGAAAAAGCTATGAATAACTTTTCTTCTATTTTTTGAGATAGCCCTGTTTGTCCTGGAACTTGCTATGCAGACCAGGCTGGATGCAGAGATCTACCTGCCGCTGTCTCCTGAGTGCCAGGGCTGTGAAAAACTTGATGTAAAAATTTTACTTCAGTAAAATAAACCCTCCAGAGCATAGAAATGATAGCAACTTGACTTGAGGATGAATAGAAAATGTCAAAAGTTCTATAACAATAAGCAAGTTATACAGTGTTAAAACTTTAGCAAACTGGGGGATGGGGGAGGGGCTGGAGAGATGGCTCAGCAGTTAAGAGCACTGACTGCTCTTCCAGAGGTCCTGAGTTCAATTCCCAGCAACCACATGGTGGCTCACAACCATCTGTAATGAGATCTGGTGCCCTCTTCTGGCCTACAAGGATGCGTGCAGGCAGAACACTGTATACATTTAAAAAAACTTTAGCAAACTGGAACTTAAAAAATATAAAACTTCTGGACTTGTCAAGATAGCCCTGGGTCATGGCTCTTGCTTTCAAGTCTGCCAACTTGAGTTCAATCCCCAGGGCCCATATAGACAGAATGGACTCCTTCTCAAGGTGTGCTCTAACTCACATATGCACAAATATGCACATGAATTAGAAAAAAAATATCCATAACTCTAATTCTAGGTAATCTGACACCCTTTTCTGACCTTTAAGGGCACCAGACACTGGAGTGTTGCATTGATATACACAGCCAAAAACAGTTATACTCATAAAATTAAATAATTAAATCTAGGCCAGGCATGGTGGAGCACACTTGTAGTCCCAAGCACTCATGCATGAGGCAGAGGCAGAGGTGAGAAGATCTCTGTAGGTTCAAGGCCAGCCTGGTCTACATAGAGACCCTGTCTCAAAAGCAAACCAACTATCAAAAAACCAAAATCCAAAAAAGCCAAAAGACTTGAATAGATGTTAGCAAAAAATAGATGAATGATAAATTTTACTTATATACGTACTACAATTTCTTTTTTATAACTAACACTAGTATTCTGTATTTAAAGAAAGCATCCTGAAAAGCAGAAACAAGCTGTGACCTATTAGTTGTGAACAGAAAACAGAAAACCAAAAATCCTAGTTATTTCTAAGATAAAGTAAAAAGAAGTATCAAAATAATTTTAATCATTTAGATATAGTAATTGCATGAGTTAATTTATTACTGTTAAATAAGCCATTCTCCATTTATTAAAAACATTTCATGGAGGCACATTACTATAATCCTAACTCATGGGAGACTAAAACAGGAGGAATTTGAGTGTTCAAGGCTAGCCTAGGCTACACAGAATAATTTCTAGGCCAGTCTGTTTAGAGACCCAGTCTCAAACTACCAAAATAAAGACAAATAAATAAATAAATGTATCAAAACAAATATATACAACACACAGAGAATATCACTACATACTATACTAAGTCCTGAAGAGGACATGTAACAATTAGAGATTTTATACATTACTAGTGAGAATGGAAAACAACAATCACTTTGCTTTAGATGGGTCTTGCTATGATGCCTAGTGGACTGAACTTATGGACTCCAGTGAAACTCTCACACCTCAGTCTCTCTTGTAGCTTGTTGTTCAAATCTTAGATGGTCTTTTAATAAAAAATCCAGATCCAGATATTAGGGTGAAAGCTGAAAGATCAGAGAAGTAGAACAGCCAGACACTAGTTCTTACCTCTACGAAATCCTCAGCCTAAAGAGAGTGATTTCCTGTTTCCTTATGCCTTATATACCTTTCTCTGCCCTGCCATGTTACTTCCTGGGATTAAAGGCATGTGTGTTTCCCAAGCAAAGGCACAAGATCTCAAGTGCTAGGATTAAAGGTGTGTGCCACCACTGCCTGACCTTTATGTCTAATCTAGTGGCTGGCTCTGTCCTCTGATCCTCAGGCAAGTTTATTAGGGTACACAATATATCACCATAGTAGCTTGTGCCAAAGTTCTGGCTTATTACAGCTAGTGTGTGAATAAATATTCACAACACTTTATTCCTCACACCCAACCAACATCATCTAACTACTCACCAGCAAATCACTATGAAATTATGTAAAAATCTACAGAGTTAGAATAAAGATTTCCCCAAACCTCTGCTGTTCACATTAAAATTGATAAATCTCACCACCATGCTGAGTGGTAAGAAGCCAGGTACAAAAAGAATACAGAATGACTTAAATATGTAAATTCCTGAAACATCAAAATTTACTTATAGTCAACAACCCCCCAATCATTGTATAGGACTGAGGATTAATTCCTAAATCACATTAGGGAATTTCTGTAGGTGACAGAAATGTTTCAGTTGTGTTGGTAGTTATTCCGTGATGTCTATCCAACTGCATGCTTATTTGTATGTAAACTGTATCTCACCGAAATTAACTGACACAATTACCACGCCTGGTGCTGGTTTACCTGTCACTATAGAGTTTTAGGAGATGGAAGCAAACATCCTGAAGTGGTCTCCGTGTGTCCTTTTCTTCCTCTACCACACAGCCCAAACCCTCCAGGTATGAAGGAAGAGGGGAGCAGGCATACTTATCACCCTCTGAAGTATTCTGTAAAGGAAGAATTTGATATAGCAATACAAAAGTTGTGAGTTTTATCAACTAGCATTATCATGTCTCAATTATTCATGCATTAATTAATGAAACATGCATTAAGGATGCTATAATGCTTAAAAGAATCAAGGCTTTTAAAAGTTTTTGATACACCTGTTTTCAACCTGGTAAAGACTTAAAGGAGCTCAGTAGATCCCCTTACTTGTCCACTTGCCACAACTGTTTTTTTCCCCTCAGTTTTGAGACAAGGCCTTTTTATGTCAGTGGTTCTCAACCTTCCTAATGCTGCGACCCTTTAATTATAATTCTTCATGTTGTAGTGACCCCCAACCATAAAATTAATTTTGTTGCTACTTCGTAACTGTAATTTTGCCACTGTTATGAATCATAATATAAATATCTGTGTAATGTAAATATCAACTTCAATGGAGAAGCTGAAGAGACAAGGTAAAGGATTATGTTTTGACCTTGTTGTGTCTGTTTTGATTTTACAGTATTTTCAAAGAGGGCAGTCAGTAGTAAGTATTATATTATAAAATGTGATTCGATGGCTTTTTCTCTGTATTCCTTTAAATTTTTTTTTTTCTTTTTTGAGACAGGGTCTTCACCACTAGCCACCTGCTTCTGCCTCCCAAGTGCTGGGATTAAAGTTGTCACACCCAGTATGCAGGACTTCTCTGGAAAGACAAAACACACACCAGAGTTCTCACCTGGCTCTTGTGAACACACATACCTGAAATGCTTCTTCATACATGCTGAGAGCCCTGGAAATGGAGGCTGTTGGTGGAAGCAAATACCAAAGATGGACAGCAAGTGCACGTTTCCAATCCAGCTGGGAGCACACATTGATTTGCTTCTGTTCTGAGAGCTGCCACACCTGCAGGAGACAAAAGCATCACCATGACAACTTTATGTTGCCTTGGTTATTACTGCCTGTCTACAAACTGCTCCTTATGGTTTTTTTTTTTTTTTTTTTTTTTTTTTTGAGACAGGACCTCACTATGCATACCAGGCTGGCCTTGACCTAAGATCCTACTGCCTCTCCCTCTCCCAAGTGCTAGTATTAAAGGAGTGTGCTACCATACCCAGTCTTAATGTAATGGTTTGAGGGGGCTGGAGAGATGGCTCAGAGGTTAAGAGCACTGGCTGCTCTTCCAGAGGTCCTGAGTTCAATTCCCAGCAACCACATGGTGGCTCACAACCATCTGTAATGAAATCTGGTGCCCTCTTCTGGCTTGCAGGCATACATGCAGGCGGAATACTGTATACATAATAAATAAATAAATCTTAAAAAAAAAAATGTTTAATGTAATGGTTTGAATATGAAATCTCCCCTCCCATAATTAACAAGACAGACATAAAGACACAGAATCAGATAATCAAAGAGTAAGCAGCAAAAACTGGCTTAAAATAATTACTTCATTTTTGGTAAAATGAAGAGTGGTGGCTATTAAAAAGAATACTACATTACATGGAAAAATGTCCATACACAGTAAATTGAAGAAAAAAAAAAATTCAGAATCATTCTCCATAACTGACTTTGCTTGATATACACACATGCAAATATGAACCTATACATCAACACAGATGAATACAGATATTATATAGAGTTTCCTATGTAAACATTACTATGATATGGGATCCAGATTTCAACATTAAATCTTTGTATTTAATTATTATTATATGTAGGCATGCATATGCGTGGCATGGCATGGTGTATGTGTTAGGTCAGAGTTTGTGAGAATCAGTTCTTCTCTCCTACCATGGGGGTTCCCTGGACTGACTGAACTCAGGTTGTCAGGCTCGACAGCAAGTGCCTTTTTTTACCTGCTGTGTCATCTTGCCAGCTCCAATTTTAACATTTATATAATTAGGCCAGTGAGATGGCTGAGTGGGTAAAGCGTGGGGAAACTGAGTTTGACTCCCAAGACATTGGCAAGTTATCCTTTGTTGTTCATGCATGTACCATGCCATATACACACACATGCTTGAGAGTGAGAACACACAAATAAACAAATGTAATAAGATTTTTCTAAAAACTGTTTTTGAGACAGGGCCTTATGTGGTCCTGACTAAGTACTCACTAAGTAGCTCAGGTTGGTCTTGAAGCCACGGCAATCCTTTGGCCTGGCCCTCTGTGTACTGAGATTAGAGGCGTACAATACAGCTAACATTAGATTTTTTTTTTTTTTTTGGTTTGGTTAATTGTGTGACATGGTTTTTTGTTTGTTTGTTTTTCTAGAAAAGGTTTCTCTGTGTAGCCCTAGCTATTCTGGAACCTGCTCTGTAGACCAGGTTGGCCTCAAACTCACAGAGATTCACTGATCTTTGCCTCTCAAGTGTAGGATTAAAGGCCTGCATCACCACTGCCCAGCCTGACATGATGTTGCGAGACAGGGTCTCTTTATGTAGCTCAAACTTTACTGGACTTCTCTAGACCAGGTTTGCCTTGAACTTGGTCTAGATCTCACAGCACTAGGACTAATGGTGTGAGCCATTGTGCTTGGCTGCCTAACATTTTAATTTGAAAATATTTCTACCTAGAAATAAGACCAAACTGGCAGTTATATTAACAGTGTACAGTTTACAAGAAAAATTAATATGACATTACCGGTTTTCCAGCTAACAGGGCAAATATGCGCAACCTTTCATCCTGGATGAAGCAGTCAGCCTGGAGCTGATGCCAATCGGCTAACTGCATGGTGAGCAGCTCTCGGACTGACTGGCTACCCACCAACTGAGACAAAAGAAGAGCAAGGCGATGATCACCTGTAAGAGGAACACAAGTTTTCAGGTGAGGACTAAGGATTAACTGACCTGATGAAACACAGACCACTGTACTTCTTCCAGGCCTTCGGAGGAAAGACTTGACATCAGTGTTAAAATACAGAGACTTCATACTTGAGTAGAGTATCTTCAAAGTGCTTTAACCTAAAAAGGTATACAATATGTAGTGGTAACAGCAGCTTTTCTCCCTCTGTGCAAGGCACCACGTATCTATAAAATGGAGTAAAGTTAGCTAGGTATGGCTTTCATCCCAGCACTCTGGAAGCAGAGGCAGGTGGATCTCTGAGTCTGAAGCCAGCCCTGTCTATAGAGTGAGTTCCAGGACAGCCAGGGCTCCATGGAGAAACGCTGTCTGGAAAAACAAACAACCACCAAAATGACAAAAAGGAGGAAAGTGTCACCTGCTCCAGTGTCTGCCATGAAAATGAGATGACCTCACTGAAGACAAGCCCAACTAGAGTGCAGCACACAGCACAGAGAAATGAGAAACTGAACCCGAAACAGCAGACACACATGTGGTTTGTGCAGTGTCACATGGGTGCTGGAAGAGCAGCTAGTGCTCTTAAGAGCTGAGCCAGCCCCACCCCATGTCCTGCCAGAAATTAAAACTATCATCTTAAAAAGGCTCATTTCACAAATTAGACTGCACCAGGATCACAAGGACATGTGCTGTTAGACCCAATTAGCTCTGATCTGACTACATGCCGGAGGTTGTCAACGAATGACCTAAGATTCATGTAGCAAGCAAGCACTGCAGTCCAAGTGGCCATGAACTGCTAGTGTTCTAGGTGACAAAGGAAAAAAGGAAGATCATTTGTATGTCTTTATCTGTTGGTCAATATACATAAATACCATATTCAACACAGATGGCTAAGTTCAGAGAGGAAGCTGGTTTATCGTATCTTGATACAATAATTTAATTGACTACACTTTCCTCTGATCAGAATTAGCCAGGCAATGTTGGCTGATAGTGTTGTTTGTATGAATTTGCTTATTTACTGTCTACCTATCTATCCACCTACCTAACTACATACCTATATACTTGTCTTTTAGTTTATCTCTATGTATGTAGCCCTGTCTGTCCTAGAACTCAGAGATCCCCCGCCTCTGCCTCTCAAGTGCTGGGATTAAAGGCATACACCACCACACCCAGCATCAACTGCCTATTTTTAGAAGCTGCTGATTTAGCTTTCTTGTGTTCTATTCCTATAATCTCAAATTGGCCAAGCTCACCAAAACAAATATAGTTAATGGCTATAATTAGTTGGCTTTGAATAAAGCAGGTTCCAATAAAGTCTGATCAAGAATCTAACCATACATATATAGATTATGCTGAATTATGCCATTATTTTCATCAAGATTTCTGTTAAGATGGTTATAAATCAATTGCTGAATGTCTTATAGAAGAAAAGTTTAAAAAGCACAAATCTTAAATCTAAGTATTTCAACCTAGAAATTAAGCTTATATAGATTATTAAACTTATAATTGGATGAAATAGTGAGTTATTACAAAAGATCTATGTATAAGATGTTCAGATTATTATTTCTGGAAACAGGGGATGTAAAAAGAAAAAAGAATGTCAACAAAGGAGGCTTGAGGATGGCTCAGCGGTTATGAGGGTTTGCTGTACCTGGGAGGTGGTGGCGGTGGGGGTGCACGCCTTTAACCCCATCACTTAGGGAGGCAGAGACTGGTGGATCTCTGAATTCAAGGTCTGCCTAGTCTACAAAGTGAGTTTCATGACAGCCAGAGTTGTTACACAGAGAAACTCTGTCTCGAACACCAAACAAAAAGGGGGGTTTGCTGTGCAATCATTTGGCCTCTAGCACCTATGTAAAAGTTGGGTGTCTCATGCACACCTATAAACCCAAGTCCAAGCAGGGCTGGAGACAGGAGGACTGCTGAGGCTTGCTAGCTTCCAGCCTAATTGAGAGAACGCTAGCTAGCCCCTATTTCAAGGTGAGACCTTGCCACAAAGAAATAAGTAGACAGTGATAGAAGATGACAGCTATCAGCCTCTTCTGGCCTCCTCATGTGTGTATAAGTGTTCATTTGTTCATGTGTGTGCACACACACACAAAAATAAAATGTCAAAGGAATATGCTAATGTTATATTAAAAGATTGCTAAGAAACAATTATAGCTATCTATGATTTTTTTTTTTTTTTTTTTTTTGGTTTTTCGAGACAGGGTTTCTCTGTGTACCTTTCCTGGGACTTATTTGGTAGCCCAGGCTGGCCTCGAACTCACAGAGATCCGCCTGGCTCTGCCTCCGGAGTGCTGGGATTAAAGGCGAGCGCCACCACCGCCCGGCTTGATATTTTAAATGCAAGAACAGAATGTACATCAGGAAATCTTCGACAGGCAAGGATAGTCACCTCTATATTACTGAGGACCACTAGGACACTAAGTCTGAACCATTTATATGTATATGTTGTTCAGTATGCATGCATTTGTATATACTTTATGTATTATAAGGATAACCACTGAAAATGTTACGATGACGCTAAGTCTTAGAATTTGGGTGATTTTGTCCTATTTTTTTCTACTTATCTGAAGTTTCTGATTTACTACAAACGCATATAACAAAATCAACACAATTTTAATTAAATAAACAATATTTAAGTTTCCAGAGTTGTTTAAAAGAACAAGGCATGGTCTCTAGAGGAACCAACAATCTTCTTGGGATACAGTTAAAAGGCAAATTACAACTAAGGAGCAGGGATAGTGCAGAGGAAGCAGGTAGTGATGCAGAGGATCTCATCCCTACCTGACTGTTGTGCCAGAGAACAGGCCTCACTAATCCTACTGCCTGTGAGGTAGCTGAAGACAGCTTCTATGGGATTGTCTCTTCGGGTTAAGGAAACTTCCTCTTCAATCTGGGGTGCAGCAGTACGGGACAGCCATCGGGAAAAAGCTCTTCTTCGCTCCAGAACCTGAATGTATTCAGTGGGCTCATCCAGCTGGTTGTCAAGCTCCTTCAGGTGGCCCCATAGGGCTTCACATAATGTCCATGTCAGGCTCCAGTGCTTCACAACTAAGAAAGTACAAAAAGCAATGCTATCAAAGTCTGGCAATCACTCCTGAGAGCTCATCACTTATTGTGGTGCAAAACATATCAATTACCACCATAAGCACTCATTCAAATTTGTGAGCCCAAACCGGTCATCTCAACTTATAAGTGTTTTGTGTTCTGAGATCAGAGGGTGGAGCTAGCCACTAGTTAACCACAGAGGCCAGGCAGTGGTGGCACACACCTTTAATCCCAGCACTTGGGAGGAAGCAGGAAGATCAGGAGTTCAAGGCCACCCTTGGCTACAGGAGATCAAATCAGTTTAAAACAGAAAACACACGCGCGCGCGCGCGCGCACACACACACACACACACACACACACACACACACACACACACACACACGAGTCTTATTAAAGGTGCCAAAACAGCAGAGAAAGACAGCTGCTGAACAAGAAGTGATAGCAAAACTGAATATTCAAGTGTAGGGGACTGAGGATAGATTCCTACTCCTCACTTTGAATCTCACCAACTCCAATGGACAAAGACTTTTATCTAAGACCCGAGACATTTATACTGTAACAGGAAAACACTGGTTAAACACTAAGATACAGGACCAGGCAGTGACTTCCTGCAGAAGACCTAATAAGCAGCAAGTATTAACAAAACGTACTGGAGCAAAGAGCTCCTGCATGGAGAAGAATCGATGGTCAAAAGACAGATTATGAAACGGGAGGAAATCCTTGCCAGCTGCTTGTCTAACAAGGGATTAGTATCCAGAATAAAAAATAACTAGATAAATAAACCAAACAAATCAATAAATGATTAAGCAAATGAGCCAACACATTTCAAATGAAGTACAAATCTTTAGCCACCAGGGAAATGCAAATCAAGACTCCCTTGAGTTTCCATTTTACTCCAGTTGGAATGATCAACATTAACATCAAGAAAAAAGGAAAACCAGACCATTCAAAAAATGACAAATACTGGTTGACAGCATGTAGAGAAAAGGATCTTTCATGTGTTCTTGTTAGAAATGTAAATTAGTCCAGTCAATACAGCAACAAGTATGGAGGTTCCTAAAAAAATTAAAATGTAACTACAGTGTGATTTAGCCATATGACTTCTGACCCCAAAGAATGAAAGTCAACTCATAAAAGAGATGCCTGTACACCCACTGTGACTGCAGCATGATTTCAAACAGCCAGGTCAGGGAAATCAGTCTTGACTGCTAATAGAGGTATATGGATAGAGAAAGCGTGCTCTATATACATGGCGGAGGTTTACTGAGCAATAAGGAAGAATTAAACTAAGGTATCTGTAGGTAAATGCATGGTAATCAAAATAAGCCAGACTCCAAACAAAACAAAATAAAATTGGAATTCCATGTTCTCTTTTATAAGTGGAATTTAGGAAAGAAGGAAGCTATAAAAAGAAAGAAAAGCCATGCTTAGTGGCACATACCTTTAACCCGAGCACTTAGGAGGTAGAGGCAGGCAGAGGAGATCTCTGAGTTAGAGGATAGCCTGGTCTATAGATTGAGTTCCAGGATAGCCAAGGCTACACAGGGCTACCTTGCCTCGAAAACCAAAAACAGACAGAAAGATATACCTGACAGGAAAAAGGGACTAATAGGGATACAGAAGGGATACAGTAAAAGGGATAAGAGAGGGTGAATATAATCAAAGCATCTAAGATACACACATGCACAGTTAGCACATGTCAATAATAATGATAAAGGGCAAATAACAATTGCATATCTCCTGACACAATGATAATTATAAATCTAAACTTCCTATATATAACTTCAAACATTGTTACTAAATGTCTTTGTCAGTTAGAGGGTTTCCTTTCACTTACTTTATGCCACTACCATTATTTTTTAAGTCTAACTAAAGGCTTTTAAGTCAATAACATTTTAGAGGGAAGAGCCCCTCCCCATAAAGATGATTTGCAAATCACATGGTTAAATATCTCGGTTTGAAATAGAAGGAATATAATTACAAAAATCCAAGGGATTTGACTAGCTATACTTCTTTGAGGAGTACTTATATATTAGAAGGCACAAGAATGATTACAAATGATAACTCCTAATTTTTTCTTCTTGT
The DNA here is from genome assembly GCF_949786415.1 of Peromyscus eremicus. Taxonomy (NCBI): domain Eukaryota; kingdom Metazoa; phylum Chordata; class Mammalia; order Rodentia; family Cricetidae; genus Peromyscus; species Peromyscus eremicus. Next base: position 97,977,058 of record NC_081416.1, on the reverse strand, counting down.
CCTAGGTGAGCTGCAGAAATGCGTACGTGGAGGAAATCACCTTATACCTGTAAAGAAACACGTCTCCTAGAAACATATGCTACTGCTAACCTGATTCCTTGGACATCAAAGGCTAGCAGCACAATGTATACTCACTCTGTACTTCCAGCAGATCTCTGGGTGACTCCTTAACCCAATCTGCGTAATCATGAATGACTGAGACCCCGGGGTTGGGGACAATGAGAGGACACAGCTCGTCTACATGCACAGTGCTATGTTTTAACTTGAGCTCCAGAGGCGTCTGGTATAACTGCAGATCTTCATCCAGCTTCCTTTGTCTCAAACCAAGTTTTTCCAAATGAACTTTGAATGGGGATTCAGATAGACTAGGAGAAACAATAATGAGTCAGAAAATGAAGAAATGGCTGAAATTTCCCTACAACCAACCTTTGCTGACTTCCAACAGAATAAAAAGCCTTTCACCATAATGTTTGTTTTTTTTTGAGACAGGGTTTCATGTAGGCCAGGCTGGTCTTAAAGCATGTAAGCAAGGATCACACTGAATCTCTCAATTTCTTGCCTCCACTTCCCCAAGCGATGGGATTACAGCATGCAGGCATGGACCACCATCCTGGGTTTATGCTGTGCTGGGAATGAAAACCATGGGCCTTGAGCATACTATGCAAACACTCTACCAACAGAGCTACCTACGTTCATGGCCCTCAAAAATGATTTTTTCAAGATTTATTTGTATGTAAGTATATATGTGTATGCTGTGGTCAGAGGCAGATGATGCCTGTAGAAGCCAGGAGACGTCAGATAACCTGCATTGAGAGTTACAGTGAAAGCTGCCCAATGTGGGTGCTGGGAACCAAACCCGGGCCCTCCGAAGAGTAGGAAATACTCTTGGCCACTCGGCCATCTTTCCAGTCTCAGCTTCTTAAAATTTTTTTGTTTTTTGTTTTTTGAGACAGGGTTTCTCTGTGTAGTTTTGCGCCTTTCCTGGATCTTACTCTGTTGCCCAGGCTGGCCTCGAACTCATAGAGATCCGCCTGGCTCTGCCTCCCGAGTGCTGGGATTAAAGGTGTGCACTACCACCGCCCAGCTTTCTTAAATCTTAAAAAGACTAATGAGATGGATTGAAATATTAAAAACTGTTTATATAAATAGGTCTAAACATGTATAAACTCTGTAAACAGTAATTTCTAATGACCAATACTGATGTTTCTAAAATAATGCATAAATGATACAATGTAAAGTAGACCAATGAACTGTAATGCAACAGCACAGCTCAAGGTACAACTGTGGATGGCAGTCAGTAGTTACTGGTTTCATCACTCATTTGTGACGACACTACAAAATTCAAAGGCCAAAGCTGTATGTGGAATATCTAGTTTGCAAATACTCAAATGTCAAAAGTTATGAAGCCAAGCTTCATACTAAATACTAAATACTTTTTGAGACAGGTCTCACATAGCCCTCGAACTTGATATGTAGCCAAGAAAGACTATGAAATTCCGATTCTCTAGGTTTCACCGCTCGAGTGACTAGATTATAGGTGTATACCACCACACACGGCCAGATTCTAAAATTACTCCTTTGTTTCTGTTTTAAATTGAAGTTCTAGCTGGGCGGTGGTGGCGCACGCCTTTAATCCCAGCACTTGGGAGGCAGAGGCAGGTGGATCTTTGTGAGTTCGAGGCCAGCCTGATCTACAGAGTGAGATCCAGGAAAGGCGCAAAGCTACACAGAGAAACCCTGTCTCAAAAAATAAAAAATTGAAGTTCTAGAGAATGAAGCCAGGGCATGCTATTCCACTGGGCTATATCCTAGCACTTGAGTTTCTAAGATAGGTTCTTCTTAGATTCTTGCTATACAGCTCAGGCTGTCCTCCAACTTGTGATCTCTTCTGCATGAGTGCTGGGATTACAGGTATGTCCTCCAAGCCTAGAAATTCTCTACATTGAGATGAGCATGAAGTCAGTCTGACCTTGATACATTTTAAGATATTAACAATCTCCAAAATATTATAATACCATAATCTAGAGTCAATTACTAAATTTAGAATTTTACTGTGAGGTTCAAGACACTGATGATTTTTTTTTCCAAAAAATCAACTTCAAAAATAAGTAATCATATTCATTTAATCCATAGTAAATGTACACAAACTTGTTATGTATTATAAAAAATACCTAAGAAAATTGTATGTATTTTGTGTAAACTCAATACATTCTGTATGGTAAATACCAGAAGACTTAATTGCAGGGACTACATAGGAATATGTATGATACTGTATGTACAAAATACATGAAATACTTATACTTGGGCTAAGAAATTTATATAGAACGATCACAAAGCAGCATGCTGACCTTGGGTTTGCTGATAAAAGAACAGCCCCCAATTTCAATGTTGTCATTCCCAAAAAGCATCAGGAAATATAACTCACGATTTAACAGCTACTGGATTGGGTAGGAATCCATAGTCCATCGAATCGGCAACCTGCTGACTTTCCAGTTCATGGGAACCATGTAGTTGTTCTCCACTGTTAGCAAGAATCCAGTTGGGGCCCCAACCAACCCGAAAGGAACGTCCCATGAATAGGGCCATGTCCATCAAAAGTTTCCCCTTGCCATATGTAACAGATTTTTCAAGAGGGACTAGGCCTGGTTGCCTGCGTATCCCCACTGTTTTCAGCTGAACCTCAGGAGCTGGGCTGGGCACTGTGAACACAGTCGCCAGTGGCAGAGGCACAGACCAGGGGGATGTGGATGGGACATTTATTAGAGATGATGTTCTAGGAGTGCGTGATTCTTGCACAGAGGCACTTGGTGAAAGAAAAGCTCCACTTGCAAATTTTGATTGCAGCAACCCACCAACTGAAACAAGGAAGAAAAGATTCTAAACAACAGTTTATTTCTTCAGTAACAACAAAGATCACTAAGGGTGAAGATATTCAGTCAGATTTTACAATCGTTACTACTTTTTTTTTTTTTTTTTCTGGAGACACAGTCATTATGCAGCTTATGTCCAAGAACTGACAAGGTAGATCAGGCTGGCCTCACCACCATACCTGGCTACAATATAGCTGTGGCTGTTTTGGAACTCACTATGTAGACCAAGCTGTCCTTGAACTCAGAGATCCAATCGCCTCTGCCTCACTAGTGCTAGGATTAAAGTGTGCCACTGTCTAGCTTACAATAATTACTTTAAAAAACAGGTTTTATTTTAAATTATGTGTATGTGTGTAGGTGTGTCAACAGGACTGTAGCTGCATGTGGATGCCACGTGTCCAATCCCTCTGGAACCAGAGTTACAGATGGTTGTGAGCTGCCTGTGTATGCTGGGAACCAAATTTGAGTCCCCTGTAAGAGCAGTACAAGCTCTCTACCACTGAGCCCATAATAATTACCTTTTCAGGCATGAAATCAAAGCAAGAACTTTAATGGTTTTATAAAGAAAAAACAGCCAGGTGTGGTGGTGCATGCCTTCAATGCCTACAGAGGCAGGCATATCTCTGTGAATTCAATGCCAGCCTGGTCTACAAAGCAAGTTCTGGGACAATTAGAGCTGTTACACAGAGAAACCCTATCTTGAAAAACCAAAATAACAACAACAAAAAAAACAAAAACAACAAACAAAACAAAAAAACAACCCTTGAAGATTACAATGTTAATAACAGTATTAAAAATAAAAGATGTGTACACTTTGCTTTTCAGTAGCTTTAATCAGTAAGCATTATCATTACCATTCACATTTTAAAAGTGAGGAAACTGGGCTGGGAAGTGGTAGCACATCCCTTTAATCCCAGCACTCAAGAGGCAGAGGTACGTGATCTCTGAAAGTTCGAGACCAGCCTGGTCTACAGAGAGTTCCAGGACAGCCAGGGCAATTACACAGAGAAACCTTGTCTTGAAAAAACCAAAGGGTGAGGAAACTAGACTCAGCAAAGTAACTTTTCTTTTTCTTTTTTTTGTTTTTCGAGACAGGGTTTCTCTGTGTAGTTTTGGTTCCTGTCCTGGATCTCACTCTGTAGACCAGGCTGGCCTCAAACTCTCCTCAAACTCAAACTGGCTCTGCCTCCTGAGTGCTGGGATTAAAGGCGTGTGCCACTGCCTCCCGGCCAAAGTAACCTTTCTAATACACAAAGCTATCAGTAGCAAGACTGGATGAGAAACCTGGGTAAAACTCAAGGGTCATATCCTTACGAAAAACAAATGTGCAACAGAATTATTTTTAAAATGACAGATGTAACTGGAGATAATTATATACACTGAATTACATCAGTTCCAGATATACAAATGTTGCATGTTTTCTCTTATTTATAGGTCTTAGATGTTATAGATACCTCATATTATTTATGTACTGATGACATGAAAGAAAAACTGTCTGGGGATCAAAGCTGACTAGTGAAAGCAGGGGACAGGTGCTTAAAAACTTGCCACTGTCTGCATTTTTTTCTTTTTTTGTTTTAAAACGTTATTTATCTTGTGTGTGCATGTAGGTGGCATGCATGTACCATGGTGAGCATATGGAGGTCTTTCCTTCTACCACGTGAATTCCAGCGATCAAGCTCAGGTCATCAGGCTTGGTGGCAAGCACTTTTATAGGCTAAGCTACTTCACTGACCCATTTACGTTTTTTAAAAGAAATTATTTAATGTGTATGTGTGAGTGCCTAAATGTATGTATATGCACCATGTGTGTGCCTGTTGGCTAGGGAGCCCAGAAGAGGGTGTCAGATCCTTTGAAACCAGACACAGAGGGTTATAAGTCACCACGTGGGTTCTGAGAACTGAATTGGGGGTCCTCTCCAAGAACAAGTGCTCTTAACTTTTGAGCCCTATCTTCAGCTCCCTGAGTTTTGCTGTGTTACTCTGGTTAACCTCAAACTCATAGCAATCTCCCATGCCTATTGTTATTCATATGGCTTTTAGGGGTTGTACTAGAGAAATCCATTCAGGTTAGAAGATGTGAGAAATAGGATCTAACTCAACAGTTTCTTGAAAAACAGCATATTTTATACTGTACCTATTGAGCGGGATTTTGCTGAGTGGGAGGCTGAAATGGGGAGTCTAGGAGAACAGATTTCTTGAGCAGTATCTCCTTTGGAGGGGAAGTGACTGAAGCGTTGATCCATGGCATCTACATCTTCTTCATCAACAAGCAATGATGCTTTCATGATCTAAAAAAGTCAGTATCTATAGAATGACTATTTCCCACAAATTAAAGACCATAAAAGAAAAATGCGGTTTATATGAGCCAAACAAAACAAAAAAGCTGTTTCTTTAAAGCCTGTGTCCAGAACAAGTATAGCATTTTTGTGACCAACACACCACTACACTACATGTGCCCAAAGGACTGAAGTCATGCATTCTCTGCTTTGTATTTACCTGTTCCACCATGTCCTGGCACACAGTGGTTCCTATTATTTGCTGAATAAATGATTTTAAAGTCAAGCATAAGCCGAAAGCTAAACACATAATTAAAAAAAAAAAAAAAAAAGGCTGCAGCTAGAGGAAGAGAGAAATTCAGCACGCATTGACCATGTTTCTAAAGTGTCTACATCTGAAATCCCAACATTACACTGCAGACAAAGTTATGGTATTTAATAGAACTTAGTGTTGATAAGCTGATAAATTTGTCTAAAGTCAGAGTAGTAAAGTGACAAAACTTGACTGAGGAATATATCTTTTGATTTTATGCAGTAAAAACAGAAATCACCTTCTCATCCTCAATATAAAACTTCCTTACTGAATGGGAAAATGAGGCCTGTGACATTGGCCTATTTCCTTTTCCAGGAGATACTGAACTCTCAATAGTCTTAAGTGAATAATCGAAAAAGAGATATGATGTTATACAAGAGATTAAATATTAAGTTTGGCTTTCTGCCATAGTAAGGATGTGCCAGAACTTCACCTGTAAGACATGTGGATTAATTCCCAGTGAAGATGCAATGTGTGTTGAAGCAGACACAGGCTCCTGATCTTCAGGCACACTCTCTTCTAACACAGAATCCAAAACTGGCTCCTGGGTGATATCTACCATGTCACTGTCCAGTTCCACAACCCTCCCTAACTGCTCCACTTCTGGGCTCTGGCTCTGCAGACAGCAAAAACAGAGAAGCAACATTAAAATAAGCCAAACAGATTCATGGTAGATCAGATAACTTTATTCATAGTATGATCTAGAAATATTCTGCATGTTTCAATAGATAAAAGTAGATTTGCTAAGAGGGATTTAACATTAAATGTCTCTGTAAGTATCTGGGACACAAATGGTTTATGCACTATCCTTTTGGAATTATCATAAGGCAGGGCCTACAATCTAAGTCAACGCCCAAACAGTGGTCTTCAGAGGCAAAGATTATATTGTACCTCCCTTTGTTAGCAACCATAATTTCCTGATTTACAGAGTGTCACCTTGCCCTCCCAATGACTTGGAGTTGGAGGTAATTGGGAAGAGAAAAGAGGCACAATTATTAAGCATAGGCACTCTCCCAAACTATACTTAGTCCACAAATAATTCCATTTTGTTAATTTTTTTTGTATTTAATGTGTTTGCTTGCTTGCATGTATGTACAAGCACCCTTGTGTGCCTGGTGCTAGAAAAGGCTAGGAGACGCCTTAGATGCACTGGCACTGGAGTTATAAATGGCTAGGAGCCACCATGTGGGTGCTGGGATCCGAATCTGGGTCTCTCCAGCCCCAAACTTTACATTTCTTGTTTTGCTTTGTTTCTCGAGACAGGGTTTCTCTGTATACCCCGGCTGTCCTGGAACTTGCTTTGTAGACCAGGTTGGACTTGAACTCAGACCTACCTGCCTCTGCCTCCCAAATATTTGGACTAAAGGCATACACCACCACTGCCCAGCTATAAGTCAATTTCTAGTTAATAGTTTTGGTTCTGGAATTTAATCTTTTGGGCGACTAGAGTCAGGTACAGTGTAGGTGCAATCTTATGTGAGACATGAGGAAGGTCCACATTTAATTTTCCCTAAAAGGATAAACAAGCAACAGTATTACGGACATTTAATCGGGGAATAATCTTTTTATGTTTTAAAGAATCAAAAATTACATTTATGGGGCTGGAGATGGCTCAGTGGTTAAGAACACCGGCTGCTCTTCAGAGGATCTGGGTTCAATTCCCAGCATCCACATGACAGCTCACAACTGTCTGTAACTCCGATTCCAGAGGATCTGAAACCCTCACACAGACAGGCAGGCAAAACACCAATCAGTGCTCATAAAATTAAAAATAAATTGTTTTCAAAAGGTTACATTTACATTATAAAGCATTTTAAAGATAAATTATGGCAAAATAATTAACGATGGGCTAAGGAGATGGCTCAGTCAGTACCGTTCGAGGACCTGAGTTTAGATCCCTAACACCAATATAAGAAGTCAGTGGCTGTGGGGCACAAGCACAAGGCTCTCTGAAGCTTGCTGGCCAGCTAGCCAAATCAAATGGTGAACGC